>NC_142312.1:24650606-24802121 GCF_054855325.1 Carica papaya | reverse complement strand
ACAGCCCTCAAGAAAGATGCAGAACAGAGAGTTAATTCAGAATTTTGAGTCTCTGCCGATGGGCTGCTTAGATTTCAGGATAGGGTGTGTGTTCCAAGTGACAGTGAATTGAAAAATGACATCATGACAGAGGCCCATAGTTCAAAGTTTGACATACATCCTAAAAGTACTAAGATGTATCAAAATATGCGACCCGATTTCGGTAGAACGGGATGAAAAAAGATGTGGTCGACTTTGTTTCTAAGTGTTTGGTATGTCAGCAGGTCAAGACAGAACATCAATGCCCAGACGGGCTACTTTAGCCATTACCAATTTCGGAGTAGAAGTGAAAACATATTACAATGAATATCGTGACAGAATTGTCTAAGGTTCGCTCAGGACATGATGTCATCTGGGTAATTATTGACCGACTTACTAAGTCTTCCTACTTCTTAATCATCTAGATGACCGACCCCTTGGACAAGTTAGCAAGAATGTATATCCGAAAGATAGTCAGATTACATGGAGTGTGAGTGACAGTAGTATCCGACAGGGATCCGAAATTCACTTCTTAGTTCTGGTCTAGTTTTTAGTAAGCCATGGGAACGAAACTGTCCTTTAGTACTGCATTCCACCCTCAGATCAATGAACAGTTAGAAAGGACGATCCGCACACTTAAGGATATGATCCAAGCTTGTGTTCTTGACTTCAGGGGCCATTAGAATGATCATATATCCCTGATAGAGTTCGCCTACAACAACAGCTACCAAGCAAGTATTGGCATTGCTCCGTACGAGGCGTTGTATGGCCACCCATGTAGATCGCCAATATGTTGGGAAGAAGTGAGTGACAGGAAACTGTTCGGCCCAAATCTCGTAGAGGAGACAACAACCAAAATAGTTAAGATTAGGAAAAACATTCAGACGACTCAGAGCAGACAGAAGAGTTATGCAAATACTCGGAGAAGAGATTTAGAATTTAAGAAAGGTGATCGGGTGTTTCTTAAGGTCCCTCATTTTAAGAAAATCAGTAGGTTTGGCAAGAGGGAGAAACTAAACACCCCCGTTTATTGAGGCATTTAAAATTTTAGACCGAACTGGCACCACCACCTCCTATAGACTGACACTGTCTCCAGAATTTTTCAGGATCTATAATATGTTTCATGTGTCCATGCTACGCAAGTACATCCTGGACCCCTCTCATGTCTTGGCCCACAAGTCTCTTTCACTCCAGGAGGATCTGTCCTACGAGGAAGTACTGGTCGGTATTATGAATCGAAAGAGTAAAGTACTCCGCAACCAAAAAATTTCATTTATTAAGGTCCTATGGTAGAATCACACATCGGAAGAGTCCACATGGAAGCTAAAATCAGACTTTAGAGCCCAATATTTCCGACTGTTTGATTGAGTGAGAGATAGAAAAATTTAAGGAATAAAATTTCTTGTAAGGGGGGAGAGTTGTAATGCCCTAATTAATTTTTATTGTAATTAAAATTAATGAATAATTATAATTTTTTAATTTTTTTAATTCTTATTTAATGTGAAAATGAAGAAAATTAAATGGAAGATGAAATTAAAAATAATTTTAAGAATGCATGATAATACACTGGAATTGGTATGATGATGTGATTGTATTCCTTTGATGCATGTTTTGCCTGTTTTATGTTAATACGATTGAAATAGAAAACTGGAAATTAAATGTAAACGAAAAATTATTTGATTAAATGGATGGATGAACGACAACCTTACTCGATATCTTGAGAGATGGTGGACATATCAAGTACATAGGGAACCCTACCGTGAACGTTGCCTCATACCGGACGAGGTGTTGATGTTTGGTAATTTGGTGCTCATACCGGAAAGAGTATGTGGATGGTCCGTTTCACCCTCATACCGGACAGAGTATTGAGGGATAATATCTTCTTGTGCTCATACCGGACAGGGTATGGGAATGGCTCGTTAATTGAAAATATTAAAAAATAGTTCACGTGTAGTGGGGACATCCCTATGCACCTCCATGGATATGAGTAGACCGAAAAAAGAGGAAGTTGTAGTTCCGACTGATTGTATATGAAATTATGATATGTGTTATATTATTGACTCTATAGGTTGTTTTTGGAAATCTCGCTACGGTATGTATGCGTTAAATGATTTTATTTATGATAAATGAATTTACTTAAATTAAGAGCTTCATTAGTTATTTTTGTGATTTATATCAACCTTCATGTCTGTGTCGGTGAGTAGCGTGATATTCTTACTGAGTTAGTGTAGCTTACTCTTTCATTAACCATTTCATATCAAAAAAATCAGGATCCAGAACCCCATCCACAAGAGGGTTGCGAGTAGGACATCCGTTTGTTTACTTTTAATTTATTTCTTTGGTTATTAGTTGTTCTTTTAAAATGAATATTCTCGTAAGTCCTATTTGTTGCTTTTAGTATTGTGTAAGGAATATAAACCCAAATTTATTATTTCACTTGTGCACTAAATTTATAATTTATCACATTTGGAGTTCACGGGTTGTTACATTTTTAGAATAAATTACTAAATTAATTTTGATTCAATTTTTATTTTTTTATTATGATTTAGTTTTAAATAATTTTTATTTATTTTAAATGTTTAATTTTTTAATTATAACGGAAAAATTAAAGTAATTATTACTTTGAAAACTAACTCATAAAAGATTTTTATAATTAATAAATTAAAACAATAAAAAATATATAATATTATTATTAATTTAATTAACTGATTACAATTATTTTTTAAAATTTTGATCTAAAAAATTAAAAAAAAACCAAATATTTGAAATAAATAGAAATATCTGAAACTAAATTATAATTAAAAAATTATGAACTAAATTATAAATTTTCTGAGAACATAAAATTTATTATAAATTGATCCTAATTAACTGATAATACTTATTTCAATAAATCTAAAATTAAATTTAACTAGTAAAAATATTTTTAAGAGAAAGAGAACTTAACAAAATACACATATTTTATATTTTAAAGTACTTAAAATAATATTAGATATAGTCGTTTGTTATTATTATATTTGTTTATTATATATTTTTAATTTTTCTATTAATATTTTTTTTTTTACGAAAAATGTGATTTTCAAATAGGAATAATTTATGGAATGTAATATTACGGGAGTGAATTTAGAGAGGGGGACCCATTTCTATATTACCAACTCGATAGCTAGGCCGCATGGGAATCAAAACTACCTTACCTACATAAGGTGAACGACACCGTTTTCTATTCAACGTTCCTGTGTGTTCGTCAGCTTTTGGACCCGATTAGCGTCGTCTTCTTTTCTACTTCCGTCAACAGTCTCCACTCCTCTTCTCTTCCAAAAAGTCTTCAATGCTTCAATTTTGGACGGTTTCTTCGTGATTCCTTCTTTGAATTCTCTCTCGTCTTCCTTTCCTCCATCTCCTTAAAAAATCCCATTTAAAAGAAACGTAACTAACCCCACCAACTATTCACCAGAACCTCATTTGCTCTTCTTCTGTTTGTATCTCTAATTCTTGATTCTGATTTCCCCTTTGTGAACCCCATCTGCATTTTTGCTCAGCTTCGCTTAACTTCTCTGGATTCCTTTCGTTTTCTCGAATTAAACATTATCTTGTGTTGTCTGAGTTGTCTGATCTACTAACGAATTGGGAACCAAGAACAGGTATGGATGGGTCTGGTAGTAGATCAGTATTTGGGAATCCCAAGACAGTGGAGATTACGGGGAAGATCATGGTGGTAGCAATTATTCTCCTTTTCTTGGTGGTTGTCTTCGTTCTTATCCTCCATGTCTATGCGAAATGGTACTGGTGGCGAACTGAACAACCTCCTGTTCCTCCTCCTGCTACTCGGCGCCAACGACGCCGTTTCGTTTTTGCTCCCGGCCAAGACCCCTTGCGCACTGCCGGCCTTGACCCCTCCATTCTCCGTTCACTCCCCGTGGTAGTTTTTAGGCCGCAAGATTTCAAAGATGGGTTGGAGTGTGCGGTTTGCTTATCGGAGCTTGTTGAGGGAGACAAAGCTAGATTGCTAACCAAATGTAACCATGGCTTCCATGTTGACTGCATTGACATGTGGTTCCAGTCTCATTCCACTTGCCCTCTTTGCCGAAACATGGTAGCTGCTCCTGATCGGGTCGATTCGGTTCGGGTCGGATCCGTGGCAGATGATACTGCTGGTCATGTTCTGTCTCCATATGAAAGTTTGGCTTCTGGGTATTCAATGGAAGCTCCAAACTTTCCTACAAACATCTTGTTTTGGGGTAACCAGACTCAGGTTAGCACCGGGGTAGCTTCATTTGAAGACACTGCTACTACTACTTCTTCATCTTTAGCTTCGCAGTCACCTTGGTCGCCTAGTCCTAGTACTAGTAGGCTGCTGGTAATTGATATTCCAACAAGTATGAGTGAGAGTGTATCCTCATCCTCTCCAATGAGGTTTGCTGAAGAGGAATCCAAGTCGCCAATGCCCACAAGGTTAAGGTCTTTGAAGAGGCTTTTGAGCAGGGATAAAAGGGTGGTTCCTAATGGTAGTTCTAGTAGTTCTGTTGAAGTTTGAGGTAGTAAGATAAGGTGGTTTACTGGCTTTGGAAAGCTGACTTAGATGCCTGAAGATTTGTTTTTATCTCGGCACTTGTTGGCTTTGTTAAAGATCATCAAATTGAAGTCTTCTAGTATATATATATATATATATATATGTATGAGAAGTTGGAGTTGCCGATATCTCCATCTGGAAATGGATAGGACCTTGCTTCCTCTCTTTTGCTTAGTGGAGATGAGAGAGTTGGGATGTGATGAATACAGTCTAATGCACAAGGTACTGTAACTCTCTTAATGTGAACAGATTATTTACCATTGCTGAAATTGGGTATATACTTGAGTTCAGAAGAAATAGGCTTCTCTGTCTCAATGGGATAGATAGATCAGTTCATCTTCCTCTCCAAAGATGTAATTTGTGACATTCTTGATCCAATGATAGTTCATGTTTTGCAGAATTACTAATCCAACTGCTTACAAATTGTCCTGTTCTTTAATTTTTTTCTTGTGTTTCAAATCTTACTTATCAGAAAATTTAGCAACAGAAAAAATCATCATCATACTAACAATTCTCGGAAGCACCCACAAGGAAAATATATCAGCCTTGGCATTATCTTAAATTTCAACCCATGTTCTTGCTTTCTTTAAAATTATGGTGCTCTTACATTAGCTACCTTTCTAATCACCTGAATCTCCGGTCCTTATTTTATGGAAGTTATGTCTGTTGGAGCAGAAACGAAAGAAAGTGAAAAGAGCACACATTTAGAATACTTAACTTTTAGAGCTATCTCTCTAAGGTTGCTATTGGTGTTTTTTTCTTTAACGTCTTTTTTGAAGTAATGCTGATCCCGTTCCGAAGATCTTATTGACATGCCATCAACTATAGTGATATTCTCTTTTTGATGATTAAATTTCTGTTTTCTGGTACTTTGGAAATTAATTTGCTTTTATGTGGGATTCTACAAGAAATAGATACTGAAGATTGCGTCATTGAAGATGCTGCTTTGAAATGGATGAAGCACATCTATCATGTCAAGATTGAATTTCCATGAAAAGATCATGCATTTTGGAGGATGTTATTAATACTCCTTTCATTATATGTTCAGATTCCTCTGATCTTATTTAATAATTCTTTTGATAAAGATAGTGATTATCTAAATATAACCAATGGCAGTGAGGATAGTTTCAATCCGTGCATTTTTTTGTAATGACCAGATTGAGATATTCTTTTTTGTTTTCTTTTGCCAAATGCTCAAGTTGTCTGTTCTTCGTTGTATGTCAGATTTTTCTTCTATACGAAGTTGTTTATTTGAGTCAGATTGTACTTTCGTATATATTTTTATTTAAAATTTATTTATATTGTATTATAATTAGTGTATATGTATTATTTAATTAAGAGATATATATTTTTTACTCAAATAAAAAAAATCATCCACTGATTAAAACCTTGATCATTATTGTGGAAACCTTGATCATCATTGCTGAGGATTCTTAGTTCATTTCACTGGGCAGAACATTTTGTCATAAAAGAAACGGAGAATTCTAATATCATTTTTTTCAGATTCAGACCCTGAAAGATGACAGACTGCTTACATTAACTTCCAAAAGATCTTTAAACTACACAATTTCAGAGATGGGTTCTGGTATCAAGCTGCTGTCCATGTTTTCCAATCAAGTATGAAATTGCCTACTGCTATTATGGTAACTCCAACATCTTTGGGAATAAAGTTTTGATTTTGAAAATAACATAAGAATCTCATAATAGAATGAAGCAAGCAAATGATACTGTATACGACAATGACATATAATTACACAATATTACTGAATTACTACGTAGTATTACTGGAAAAATAATGCATCCGAGACGCTGTAAAGTTTTGGTGACTGATAAACTAGGTTACCAAATAAACAGGTCCATAGACCTTGACAGGACTGTGGTTGTTAAGGTGGTGAAGAGACATATATGGTATCTGATTTTCTGTTCCTCTATTGTTGTTGAAAAGATTGGTCAGCGGCCCAGATGTTTGTCGTTGGAGATGCACAGCTCTTTCACTTTCAAAAACTGGACCAGAAACATGACGATGACCTGTCAATTTTGAACTGTGATGACTACTATTTGCAGGTTCCATGCTAGTCTTGATCTTTTTCTCAGCTTTCCACCAGAAGAAAAGAGAAGTTTTCCATGATTTCTTACTTTTTTTAACTTCTTCTGCACCTGAAGTTGTTGCTTTGAGATTTACTTCTCTCCCATGTTGTCTTGCTTCTTTCAAGAACTGATCAAACCAGAAAAAAAGAGCAGCAGCTGAAATTATCCTATACAAAACATGAATTGTACGTAACAGGAGATTACATACCTGTGAAAAATCCATTTGGGGATCAAATGGAGAACCCCCATAATCAATTTCCTCATGTTTGGAGTGTAATGGAGACTTCCCCATTGCTTCCTGAAGGTTACAGAGGGCAGGGGTGTTACATCTTAGAAGGCTCATTGGCAATACATTCATTATATATATGTAAATATAGGTGGGTTAAAGAGGGGTAAAAGGAAAAAGTATTATAGGCTGTACCCATCTCAATAATTTCATCTAATACCACAAAAAAGGCATAAGACAACTACCAAACAGAAAACCCATCAGACTGAAACTCTATGAATTTTAGAAATAAAATCATCTTGGTAGTTGGTGAAGTGAAGTTCTTAATGACTTAATTCTAAAATTATAGTAGTAATTCATACATTACTAGTATACAGAAAGAGAGAGGTTGTCAAGAACCAAAAGATTGAGTGTATGTAAATTCTAACCCAAAAAGAAAAAGGCTTTGAAAGAGAAAACAGGAAACATCAATGGAGAAAAAGCATCATGATGTTCTTTATCTCTAAAAATGAAGTCAAAAGCTTGACCCCATGCTTTCTTAAAACTTAACCATTCTTTCCACACACAAAAAAAGAAAAAAGATTTTGTTGAAATTGAAGTGAAAAGACATCAATATCAAGAAATGAAAAGCATTTTAAACTGATTAATTGTATTATTTTCTTATTAGAAAGTTGATTGTATTACTATTTGATATAAATAACACTTAATTATTAAAATATAAAAATTTCTATAAAAAAAATGTTTAAATAAAAACTATATTTTAATAACTATTCAAATAAACAAACTTAAAATAGCTAATTATTATGATAATATAAATCACATACAGAAACAGGGTTGGAGAGCCGAGGGAATCCTTTCAAATGATAAACAAGAATGATTTCATATTTTAAACCATTAAATTTAATAAATAAATATTTTAAATTCTACTTTTAAATATATTTTATAGTTAAAATTTATATATTTCAATAATTACAATAATTACTATTAACCTATTTATTAGGAAAAAAAAAAGGTAAAAATCACGGGACTAAGTGCTTTTTAATAATTAAACAAAAGGAAAATTACCTGTTTCAGTTCTCTTTATGTTTTTAATATGCCTACATAACCCAAAAGTTTACCTTAAACTAACATTAATCTAACAAGTATAGCATTGCTCTGCCAATCTAGAGAGAACAGATAAAGCTACATTTATATTCTCCAGTGTCTCCACTTTCCTTGTCATGGAGATTAAAAAAGACAAGAAAAAACTATAGCCACAAGCTGTGCCAGACAGAAAACAAACTCATTATCACAAAAATAATTATTGTTCAACAGCTACCTATCATGATCAACATTAACCACAGAACATCGGCTAAGAGATCCAACTTCTCACCAACTTTCTATACAAATTACCTTCGCGTCCGCGAGAAAATGAGTGTTTTGAACCTTACTTTCAATCAGCATAAGCCCGTATTTCATCTAAATCCTACATACACTGTCTCTTCTCTGACCTACACATCAAAGTTGAAGCAAAGGCAATGCCATTACAATGCCAAAGATGGAAACCAGCAACAACATCATCCAGGCTGGGAATGAGTGTTTCCTGTTTCCTTTTGTGTCCTTCAAAGTATTTACACCTTTCATATCTTCGCTTGACGAGTGACCGAGTTTTTCCATCTTCAGTCTGGAATTTTCATTTTTAGATAACTTTGGTGGCAACTGCTCTGGCACAGACTGCTCGGAAAGCTGCTGCTGCTGGTTATACTTCTCAACATACTCAGGAAACAATTTTCTAAATGTTGGGCTGCCATCAAAAGAAAAAATGAGATTCATTTGGCAAGAACTTAGACCGAGAAGAGAAGAAACAGTGCAAGATTCTGTGTCATAATTACTTCTCCACTTTTTTCTTTGAGATAAAAAACCATAGTTGAAAGGGATTTGAACTCAAGACCTCTACTACATAATTACTTCTCTACTAATAAAATAACAGGAGCCAGACACTAGTTGAGTCAATTCGCTGCAAAAATTGTTGGGGATATTCTCAAAAGACAAAACTTTATCAAAAACCAGCTCACAGCATATACAACCCCAGATGAACTGTGTATAAATACATAAAATTAAGATGCACAAACTCAGGGCTCACGTCTATTGATCCACATGTTGACTAGTTATTGATGAAAAGGCAGCAAATAATTACCCAATAAGCCCTATATACAAAAAAAAAACATTATATGTATACAACGCAATGAACTTACTTCTTACAATTGAAGGCAAGCGACACCTTTGCCAGACGCTGCTTCTCTGCGGCAGTAGTGTTCACACTGCCAGTAGTAGGACTTCTTTCCATCTGCATAAGAAAATACATATATGAAGTCAGTATTGGAATTCGTAAATGTTCCATAGATAACAATAAAAGGGTGTTACGGATGGGATAGTTAACTCTTTCCTGTTTGACCAACAACTACACTCAGGATTCTAGAGAAAGTAACATCTCATGACTGAAGCTCTAACTTACAAGAAATAAATACCATGAAAAGTTGCTAAGTTCAGTATTAACATATCCAGGGACGTATGTGATAATCTTATGTAAAACAAACAAAATTTATAGCTAACAATTAAAAAGGCCACAGATTATGGGAAAGAACAAAATCAGAAAAGAAATTCTAAAGACGCATGGCAAACACATTATTACTACTAAAAGTTTCAGAAAAACCTAAAGCAAATTCTACGCCTACTTGTTTCTGCAATATAACTTCTTATCGCATGCATCTGTTGGAGAAATTATTGTAGCATGAGTTTTGGTAAAAATACAGATGCATAGGTAAAATGAGCTTTTGGTTTTATGGTAAAACTTAGATATAAAACTGCCAAAAAGGATTCAATAAAAAAATTTAAAAAGTGATATAGAAATAAAATAATGACAAAGGCTGATGATTTTCCAGGCATGCCTGTAAAACCCGGTCCTACACTAATATATATAAGTATTATTTTGGGCAAGAATTATTATTTTAAAAAGAAGTTGGTTAAATTATAATAAAGAGAAGAATAGGATTTTTCTATAGCTATACAGAGCCATTAAGTTATTCACAGTCTTGGAATAGTGGAGAAGAGAATGAAGAGAGGAGAGGAAAAAATGAGACCTATAACAAGAAGGTAAAAGAACTCTATTGTATAACATTTAGACATAAAAACTAAAAGAAAAACCTAGTACATGCAAATAAGTGTTGTGTGGTAGTAGCGTTTTGGCCACTTCTTTTTTTCTTTTTGGTCAACTTTCTCTTGCCAATCTATTTTATTTATAATCTACAGATGCTAACCTTTTCATAGACACCAAGATTGCATGATTTGAATAAGAACTTTAAAAATTATAAATTTTTAGAAAATTTAAGATTGTAGAAAAATGAGAAGGCAACACAGAATCTTTCACCTTTTCTTTCCAATTTCTCGATCAGCTTCCAGTCACCAATTTAGTCGATGTTAGGAGAATTGGATCCTCTAAAATAGGATATGTGTTATGTAAACATATCTTGATCATTAATTTTTACAAAATGGTTCTAAGATGCTAAATGAATATCCTCTCAAATTCCTAGATAATGCATTTGGCACATCATTAGCAGGCATAAGACCATGTGAGAGGCCATCACACACCCAGCACACAGCTAGCAGCCACCACACGGTACATAGCATGTGGACATTACATGACTGGCCAATGTGGTGTGCTAGATTTGCTGCCAGATGAGAAAGTGGTAGCTCAAGCAATAACTTCTCTCTGCATCAAGCCAATCAGATCTCGGATACAGTTACAGAGAAGGACCTGGTACAAGTCCAAAAGGGAGATTTTGGCTGGTTTATTCGTGAAGAGGGAGGATTCAAGGGAATGATTACACTACTATTTAGTTTACGATTATCTAAGCTTAGTTCTTAGTTAAATTGTCGTACTGGTTTCATGTAATAAAAACAGTAAAGCTATTAACTGTTTGGGGTGGTTGTCTATGTAAAAATGAAGTAGTTTATTGTAAATGCGGGAGGTAGTTATTCCTGTCAACGGCTAGGAGGTTTTGTAGCTCTGGTATAATACTGGAATGGTAGTTGACTATTTTATCAAGGAAAATTTCATATGGTTTACTTCTTTACTTTATGAAATTCTAGGGTTTTCTCTGGTGAGCCTATACTGACAATCTCTAAAACAGTAAGAATGTAAGTTTTTCCTTAAACTTTTCTCTGCAGAGAGCAATAATGAGAGACCAATCTCAAGGATCACAAAATTTGAAAAGAAAGCCATTTGTTAAATGCAAATCATGTTCCCTCTAAAGATCAATTTGAGTCCTTCCACAAATTGTACCAAGAGGATCAGGCTACACGTAGAATGGAACCAAATTAGTATAGGTCCAAATGGTATCATGATAGCACTGCTCAGGGAACTAAACACCAATTTAGTTAGAGTCACTTACTAGAGATTCCACAGTGTGAAATCGCAACCACTAAGAGGGCAACATAAATTGCAGCCAATTATTGTTATATGTCTTCTCACCAACCGACATTTGTGCTTGAGGACAAGCACCCTCGGAGGAAGGAAGTACCTTTATGAAACTAGAAGGGAGATTTGGGTTGGTTTATTGGTGCCAAAAGAAGAAAGGGGATATTCAAGGGAATGGTGACACTAAGGTTTTTAGTTTGGGGTTACTTATGTTTAGTTCTTATTTAATTATTGGGGTAACGGCTTTATGCAATAAAAACAATTAAGCTATTAACCATTTGGGTGGTTTTCTAAGAAATTATTAAACAGTTTAGGATAAGAATGAAGTTAGTTTATTGTAGATGTGGAAAGTAGCTGTTCCTGTCAAGGGAGTGCTATTCCTTGGAGACTCTGTGGTTCTGGTATAAAGACCAGAACAGTTATTGACTGTTTCATAAAGGTACTAATTTTGGCTTTAACAGGGCCATCATCCAGAAGCCCAGAAGCCATTGGGCTTCTACTTAAACACCAGACTGCCTAGCTGGAAAAGCCCCACCAAACAGCCTCTCGGGCGAAAATAAGTAGGAAATGTTGTCTCCTGCTAATCAACAGATGCAAAACAACGCATAGATGTCACAGAATAGCTAACAGGCTAGAGTTTAAGGTGAACAACATTGACACCCTAAAAAAGTGTCAGAAAATTAACAATTATTACAACACAGATTCTTCTGCCAGCACAGGGGCATTCATAGACACAAAATCATTATATATTTTTCCAAAGCAAGCAGAAAAATAGTATGCTGAACTGGACCACTGATAGAGGATATAAGGTTATGGAGGGCCATAGTGGACTTACCATAAATGAAAGAAGCCCTGTCAGTATGCTGCACTTGTAAAAAAACAGAAAATGTCAGCAGTGGTTTCTTTTGCCCATTTTCTACTATACAAAGGCATAATGTATAATGGCAACATGAAAACAACATCACAAGAGAAGTTAAACCTTGAAATTGCCTTACCTTGATACAGACCACATAGGATTCCAACTTTCTGGATGAACTGCAGATTAAAAGATTAATTTAAATCCACAGTCAGTCATTATTCATCAGATAAAAGCAAAGAATTGTACTCTATGAACTATAGTTCAAAGATCTTACAATCACTCATAGATAAGCAGATCTTCTTCTGAGTCATGAATCGTCCATTAGGAGTGATCATGCTACAGGAAAAAATTAATTCATCATCAGGATCACATTTAAGATTACAAAAATGGGAAACTAAAAGAAATCCACCAAAACCAGAATATTTTATGAAAGGTTAAAGTAGCAAGAAAGCACATACGTGATTCCAGGAGGTTTAAACGGATACTCTGGAGGAAACTTAATCTTCCCATGGTAAAATCCACCTTTTCAGAAGTAGAAATAAAATTTCCAAATAACAGAATTAGATATATTGGTTACGCAAATGGCCAGATAATTATACGAGCTAGCAAAAGACTCAATTATATACCTGCAAAAGGTGTTCCTTCACTTCCCTCCAACACATAATCTGTAAATCTAAAGTTTGTGAATTCTATGAATTTGAAAAACATTCAACTAATACGAAGTAACAGATATCACCTAAAGGAACCAAGTAAACAAGATTTGCAACAAACAAATGCCACTCTGAATAATGGCGCAACCCTCCATACGATACAGTTAATTAAGGAAATTTTGTTTATTGTTTATTATAAACTTTTACATAAACCTTTATCAGACTCAGGAGCTAACCCATGACTCTCACAGCAGCAAAGAACTAACTTTTATGGCCGCAAATTCTCCAAATAATAGAAAAACATTTTCTCACCAACTTCAATCCTATCCAAATAGTATAAATACTTCAAAATCTCACCCAAAAAAAATATAAAAGATCAAGATTAACTTACGCCATTCGAGAATGTCATTTGGTAAAGGACGGGCAACAACTTGGGATACTGGTTCCTACAAATCCATTGAAAAATTATCAACATAACCTGTATATTATATGTTCAGAATATAATCTGACAGCCCAGAACAAAACCTAAAAATGCTCTATACTACTAGTTACATTTGCCAAGAATATCTGTCCTAACAAGAATGGAAAAATTCTGGCTTCTGCTTTAGAAGAAAGTTTAGCAAATGAACAAATGGAATATTAACATATGCATGGAAGACAAATAAGAAGCTCCAGAAGGAGAAGATATACTTTGCAGATAGCTTTGTATTCCTTCTGAAGGCGCAGGATACAACCTTTGTCTGCCATCTCACAACTTCAGAGCCCTCACTGTTTCCTTACTTCTTTCACCTCCAAATTACAATCCTTGGCTGACAAAAAAAAAATATATATAGTCCATGAAAACTACTACTACTTTCAAAAGGAACTCCAAAATGTTTTAATTCAGAGATTATATGCATTTATATGTCGAATAGTTATGATAAAAGGGAATATCCATCATGTTTTTCGTTTGATCTGCAGTACTTCTTATGGGTCTAAGCAATCTTCCTGATTAAGAGAAGAATCTAAAGGTTTCTGTACGGAAAAGACGATCCGAGACGGTGAACAACCAGACGGGCATCATCGTTCTCTCTAAACATCATCTCAAGTTTAATTGCATCAATTGAAAACTGTAGAAGCAATGAACTAATCCCTCGAATAAAAGAAAGATGAAAAGATTCAATCGGGTTCCAAAAAATAAAGAAAACCCAGAAAAAAAAAATATAGCAAAGAGATCAAATTGAAGTGAAACAGATCTTTGAAGACATAGGAAAGTGAAATAATTGGGGTACCTGTATCTGGGTTTACTGGTCTCTGTATGGGTTCTTCCCTTCTTCTTCTTCTTCTTCTTCTTCTTCTTCAGCTGCCTTTCCGTTTACTTTTGGTCGTTAAAAACAAGAGAAAGATTAAGATCAGAAGAACCCAATTGGAGAGAGTGATGGTTATTTGATGGGAAGAGGCAAAAAGAAAGAAAAGAAAGAAAAAAATATATATTTTCTATTTCTCCTGGATGGGATTAGGTTGGTATTTTAAATGTATAAAAAATAATTAATAGTAGGTTTTTCTTGATAAAGATTGGATCTTTTTTTGGGGTGTAGTAGTAGAAGGGATTGTGTTTTATATAAATATATATATATATATTAAATTTTTAATCCGTTATATTTACATCAAAATTTTAAATAAATTAAAAAATATTAACTAAAATCCTAGTTTAATTATGTTTTGGTTAATTGGTAATGATTCCGATTATATGATTAATAAAATTTTTGAACCTTTCAATTTCTATCATATGGTCAAACTTTGAAGTATCTTGTGGTCAATAATCAGCATCACCCACATGTTTATATTCAGTAAACAATGGTCAGCTTGAGACCCACAAGATACACCATTTAATTATTATTTAGTTATATAATGGTATTTTCATTTTTTATTAGATTATAAATTTAAATTATGTAATTTACATTTTATATTATATATTTGTTAATAAATTATATTATACCTATTATTATTATTGTATTTAAAAATATCAGTAAAATATATAATTTTTTACTAAAAACATCTTTTACTGGAGATAAAAGAGTCAGGATATCCGAGATACACAGTAACTCCATGATTAGCAACTGTTAAATGTAAGATTTTGCTAAATCCACAAGATAAAAAGACAGATTTTTTAAAGATAAAAATTTTATATTTAATTAAACAAAAATAAAAACTAATTTTACTGTAGTTTTTCACTCAACATTCTGTTTAGTGTATACATGTCATCTTTATCAGCTGCTAAACCAACAGCTGTTATCTGCACTTGATTAACTCATAGATCCAACATTGTCCTGCCTCCTACCAATATAATATTGGCCTCATTTAGTCCCCCAAAAAGAAATTATATCAGCCTCGCGTGCCTCATCACATGACTACTTCAAAAGAAATTATCCACACTCTTAACAAATCTTTTGAGGTCAGACATACAACATGTAATAGTCAAAGTTTAGCACATGATCACACTAGGTTGAGATCCCAAAACCAGATTTTTTCAACAAGTTTCTATAAACTAGCCATAACCCAAGATTCATCTCTCATTAACACCTTCCATTTCAGCAGTTAAAGACAGATAACCATGGGAGGATACTCATTATCACCGGCTGCCCTCACTCTGCTACTATTAATAATTTCAGCAGCATGGCTTAACAAAGCTCAAGCAGAAGCTCATTCGATAACGAAGTTATCGTCTTTTTCAATGCCAAGCATGGATTCATCTTCTCACCACATCAGAGATTTACAGACAACCAACAAGAATCCATTCAAGAAGGTTGATTCAAGCTTCAGGAGAATACCTCCAAGTGGTTCAAATCCTATCCAGAACAAGTAATTCCTCACACCAACAATTTCATGCATTTCTACACCGGTAGCTGCTTTCCCGTAATTGATTTCAGTACCATGTTTCCTGGCAGGTACACTCCACCCTTAGGAGGTGAAAGAAATAGGAAACAGAAGATAACAAGATCCCAGCAACACTGAATTTATTTTTTTTTCTCCTTCTTGTTAGCACTTGTCTGTTAATGTAGGGTAGCATACTAGCATTACTTCAAAGGCCAAACACACTGCAGTACATGTATTATGTTTATGAATTTTGCCACCATAAACTGTTGAGTTATGCTTAATGTAAGCTTACATGTTACTTTTTATGTAAAAAGAATACATGATGATTTTCTGTAGAACTACAAGGAATGTATATATTCGACCCCAACCAAGGTATTCAATTATGCCAGTAACTTCTTATAAACTAAAGAAACACAATAAAACAACATAAGACGTGTCTATCCAGTCATAATCTATGGCTTAATGCAGCTGTAGTAGATATAACAAAATTGAGAAGGAAAGAATCAACACCTTCATACTTTCAACTTATTTTTCGAAGTTTTTACCAGCCCATCCTTTCTATGTCGTTTTTTTCCCATTTTTTCATGAGACAGGAATGGTCTCTGATTGTTAACTAAACCCAGGTCATGATCAATCTCAGATCTCATGTTCTTCAATTCATTTTGATGTGACGTCTGCTTTGATGTATCAGAAAGGAAGCTGTCCTTTTTGGATGATTTTGCTTCACTAGAGCCAAATGCAGCATAAAATTCTTTATACATTGATTGTTTTGCCGCCTGTCTTGATCTCCATTGATCAGGTTTGGCCGCCAGTCTGTTAGAATTTAACCAAAATTTGTCAATGTGAAACAACTGACAACAATGGTAACATGTCAAAATGCCAACTAGGAAATGATTCACATATTATCTACCTTGTCATACTCAGCATGCAGGAAGCTAAAACTCCATAAAAAGGTAATAGAATGTGTAAACTAAATTGAAATGCAAGAAAGCCAATGAATATTTCCACAGTTTTTTTTATGCAGAAAGAACAAGAATTAAAAATGAATATGAGATCCTCGCATGTGTACATGTGTATATATCACAATTTATCCAAGGATACAAAGACATATGAATACTAAACAATATTCCAATGTATAAAGCAAATGGCCTACCCCTCGATATCCAATTTCCTTAGGAGATGAGGGCCTTGTTTTGTCTTCAAGAGCTCAGTTCTGATGGCTAATAATTCAGATGCTATAGCTTCTCTTAGTGAAATGTTACTAGCAGTGAAGCATCTTTCAACAGTAAATGAACCAGAAGGGTGTAGCGAAAGCTCCCCAAAATGTGAACGCAGCCTAAAAAATTATCACAGAAAAAGAAGACATAAGATTTTCAAATAGAATGAAGAAACTGTGGATAATTGGTAGGATTTGGTACAGTCCGTAGCAAAACAGAAGTATCACATGGAACATACTAATCCTGTACTATTTTACAGTCCTGGTACAGCCCTGAATCATATAAATAGCAAAAAGTGTAACTTAGATTTCTCATTATTGAGAGTTCACTATTGTTACCCTCTGTACGTGCATCATATCTAATACTAGTTAAAGAAAATAGGATGCAAGTAAAATAAATCATTTACAATCAATTCTATTAGACAATATAACATAGGTAAAGAAAATAGCATCAATGCCTATGATATCGTCATATCAGAATGATAAACCCAAAATACTAAACCCTTTGGACAATTTTAGCATGTTTGTTACTCGAAGGTTTTATTTGGTTTGTTTAACATTTAATTCCTAATTCAAATTTTCATATTAGACTTAAAACACATAATTAAACAAAAATCCGTTGTGTTTAAGCTATCACTACTACTTTGAATTCTTCAATGGTAGGAATTCAATTCCTATTTCCAAGGTGGAAGGTTGAATTCTAACATCAAAAAATTCGACTGGCTTTCGTGATAACTCGTACATAAGTAGTTACGCCGTAAGTATGCATATGAAGATATGAAGAATAGTATATGAATTAGAACTAGGAATTTACTAGAAATTGAATAGGAAATGAACCAAACAGAGAGTAATATTGACATCAAATTACCTAGATAACTTCTAAAAATTCATTAGCATATTTATAAAAGTTAATAGAAACAGAAAAGACTAATGCCACCATCTAAACAATACCAATGAATCTAAGCATAGAAAAGAGCATCCATGAAAAAAAAGTAACCACTAAGATATGATAACATGACATACTTCATAACTAATCTGCATTTCTGTTTTACAGAAGCGTTTGAACCAAGAAAAGCTTCTAGAACACGTGCTCCACCAGCATCTTTTGCTGCTTCATAGACATGTTCAGCTTCCATAGATGTAATACTTGTAATGTAAGGCTGTATATGATCCTGTCAAACAGACAACCAAGAATATTACAACATTGAAATTATGGTAGAAATCACATAACAGTGATTATGGTCAATCGGAAACTTTTCAGACTTTAACATTCCAAAATTAACAAATTGTGTTCCTCAGGTAGATCTTTTTTCCTTTTTTTTTTTGAAATAAAAAGTGTGAAAATATATTAATAAGATACCAAGGAAACACCACTCATATACAAAAGATTTACAACTGTTTTAGTATGTCAATGACATTCCCAAAATCTTCATCCCTAATAATGTCATACCCTAACAAAATAAATTCAAAGTAGTGAAATCATCTATCTCTCAATCTAAAACTTTCTACTTTTTACACTCAAAAACCCTACAATTTCTCTCTTTCCAAACGAACCAGAAAATGGTCAATGGAATCAGCTTTACAAATTCTCTCTTTTTACATAAACTTTCCCAAGCCCAAATTTTCTCTTTAACCGACCGCAATAACCCAATTAATTCCCAAAAGGACATAAATCATGCGCCACAACTCATAGGCAATAGGACACCACAAAAGGATATGGATGCAGGATTCTTCGCATTCAAGCATAAGTAACACCTGTTCACCCAAATCTGTCCCCGTTTCATCAACATGTCAGTTCCTCAGGTAGATCTAATTTGAAGACCTTGATGAAGGTGCGAGTATATATAGAGATTAAGTTGTAACACATGAAAAGTTCCCAACATGAATCCACAACCCATGTACTTAAATTATTAAGGTGGCCTTTTCTATCTTTTGAAGCTGGCAAGATATTTAAGGAAAGCAGATACAGGAAAAAAATCCACTTCTGCCATTTATGCAGCAAATCATAAACGGATTTTAAATATTTCCATTTTCTGCCACCATAATTTAATGGATCAACTTTGTTGAAAATTTGGAGCCTCTGACATTATCCAACGGAAAAGAAGTATTTACACAGATGACAGCTGTATGGACTCTACAGAATAGATTGGTACAATGACAATGGAGAAAACCATAAAAAAGGATGAATAAGTTGCATTGCTTGTACTACCCTACAGGTTACTTAGATGAACAAGTTGATGGTCGAGGTGTTAAGATATAGAGCTCACAGATAAATCATTTTATTATTCTATGAGGCTTTACACTTCATCCCTATTCAGCTAGGGTTATCAAATGGAAATCCTTTCTTGACAATGGTCTGGAGATAACAAAACCGGAAAATGATTTTATTATTGGAATGAGAACTCGTTTAGAACATTGTAGGTCAGAAGCAACTTCATTCTTTCTCTCTCTGAAGAAACCAAAATAAATCAATAAATAAATCTTCCAAACATAAAACCAGGAAAATCTATCCTCTTAGAAGGATGAAATATATTAAAAATTGAGCTACCACGAACAAAAATAGAAGAAATGCAGCATACTCGATGGAATTTAAAAATCTCCTGCAGAATCAGAGAACCCATGACATGCATCTTAAGCCCACTCGACCAATTCCACTCAGACTTGTCTTCAGAACAAAAATAACTATCAAGAAATAATATTCGAGGAACAATGCATTTAGGAGGCTCGTTTGTTGAACAAACTGCAGCAGCGAGAGCCTGACAACACTGCCAAACAAGCAAGAAAGGAAATGACAAAGATTAGATTAAAGAACAGGAACTACATATATTTTCAGGTTAAGGTTCGTAAATTCCACTAGACTAGCTTAAAATAAAAGAAGGGAAGATGATATAGCACTTATTTGAGTAAATAAACCTTATGCTCATGGGAATTAAGTCTTTGGCTAGCAGCAATAAGAGAAGCAATAACTCCCGATTTCCCCATTTCAAGAAGATCTTTAAATCTTGTACCCAGTTCCTTCCATATCAACTCCATCTATTAGATAAGATGAGAAATATTCCAGTCATTGCAAAACAAGGGTGAAGGCAGACATTCTAAATCATAGAAAGGATCATGTCTATATATCAAGCTTACTTGATCTTGATTTCTTGCTCGCGAAGCTAATGCTTGAACAACAAAGTTTCCGCAATGATGAGATGAAAGCTCAAACAATGAATTCTTGAAGACTTTATTAAAGATGTCATCATACAAGATTTCAGGAGCCACTTCCAAAATTACCTGCAAATTAGGAGAAGTCAGAAAAATTCTATCCAAGAGAAGTAAGACAGCAGCAGAAGAAATTCCACCACAAAACCAAATAGATTCGTCCTAGCACCCAACACATTTTCTGGTAAACATAAACGTCCAGAGAATAAACAATTTTACAACTGCAATGACATTGACAGCACAGAAAGGATTACAATGGATAATGGAAGGTGACACTGACAATATTACCTGTCCGCATTTCTTTTCCTTCTTCCAGCAAAAAAATGAAAAAGTTATAGCAACTTGACCTTATAGTAACAGGAAAAATACAAACCAAAAAACACAAACAATTTTTTTGTTGAGCTAATAATTTGCGATGTTTTCTGACTTCCACATCAAAAAATAGTTACCAAGGAAAATGTCTCACACAAAAAATGCACATGACTAAGGAATACTCTGATGCAATTAGATATTATCAGGTTAGGAAAATTATATTGTAACTGAGAGCAAGAGAATTAAAATACATGACAAATCAACTACATTGATGAGTTACTTACCTCCATTAGATGACTAAAAGCACTTTCTTTAATCAAGTCCAAAATGCCACCTGCCGCATCTGTTTCTATATAGCTGCTCTCCACCATAGTTTCCTTCTTGCAGCCAAGAAGAATCGGAATGATTTGCAATAGCTCGTGTTCTTGCCCCACTAATGACCTCAACGCTGTCTGTCAAGATAAATTGTTAACCATCTAATAATTTAGCAACATCGTTTCAAAACCGGTACCTCACTGAGAGAATGAACAAAAAAATATAAATATGTATCATAAAACTGAAAGGCAAAGAAGCTCCCTCTAACAAGGGATGGTTATTTTTAAAGATAGTGTGAGAGAACGAGTCCCTAAGTCAGTGAGGAAAGAAAATGCAACTACGAAGAAATTTTTCTAATAAAAAAAACCCCACGCAGGGTAAATTTCTTAGCTTCATATCAATAGCTTACTACTTAAGAGAGAGTCCAACTACATACACATAGGTATAAAAGTAGAAACTCCTACTAAGTTCTCAACTTGAGAAATGAGCTTTTGACTTGAGCTTCATCTGCCCAGACTAGTAATCAATAATTAAGTAACATGGTTACGAATGCTATACTGTGCTGATAAAACAAAATCTTATTAGATGGCATATGGTAAACATGCCTGCAAAACCAAACTGCTATACTGATCAACTTGTAGAGCCTTAATGTCTTTTCTTGCAGATTGTAATATCCCTGATACAAGGAAACTCAATAAATGTGGAAACCCTTTATGAGACTGTTGTGAGTCATTCCCCTCCAATCTAGAAACATTGAGATTCAACCGTGTCGCTAGTACTTTTGATGACTTTGCCCCATGAAGTTCGGAGGAATCCAAAGGTACTCCTTTACAAAGACAAAGAAGCGTCCGAAGAACATGAGACCCATAGCAGTTACACATTACATCAACAGGATTGGCTACAATCACCTGGAAATGATCAACCGTCGTAGATAATTAGATTCTTCATTATAGAAGTCCTCAAAAGAATTGGTAATATTCATCAAAATCTTAAAAAGAAAAATCCAGAGAGATTGTTTCCATTGGTTAACACAGCATAAACAAGGGCATAAATGACTGGTTCCCACATATATCTGGGGCCAGAGAGATAATCTAACTATCATCAAATATTTGATACCTTGCATATCAGAGATACAGTCTCTTCAATAACAGAATAAGCCTCTGAGTCCTGCAGATGCATGGCTAATGACTTCAAAGCTGTTTCTGATACATGAGAACCAGATCTGTCCATAACAATGGTAGGAAAGACCTTTGCACAACTTTTAATGAAACCACAAAGGTGGTCCACATCACAACCCTCAAGCAGAGTTTGCAAAGTGTGGCTTAAGATATAATCAGTTGCAAGTTCTAGCTCTTTCCCTCTCGCTTCTTCAAGAGCATTGCCACACATAAAGGATCGCTCCTCCAAGTCAACCTCATTACTTTCAAAAAGATTTGCAATTTCAGAAAAGTATTTTGTAGTTTCTGGATCAATCTGCTTTCTACACACAATTAACCCAAGTCATTAACAAACCAATTTTCGAACCCATTTGAAATGAACATTTATTATCAACTAACACTGGTAAGCTCTATTTGAATTTTTAACCAGGACAAGTAAACAAGGCTAACAAAAAATCATTAGAAATCTGGGGTAACAATTCATTACCTGATAAAGGTTGTTTGTGACTCTGAAGCGCGATGATATTTGGAGGAATTTTTACCTTTCACAGTTGCATTGGTAGAATGCCCTGACACAGTTTTGTTAGAATTATCCTTATCAAAACCAAAACCTTCTCTGTTGGCCTTCCTTCCCTTGCCCCTTTTCCTTCCACCATGATTATAAGATTGATGATCCTCCTCACCCATTAAGCTATCCCCGGTTAGATTGTAAAGCTCTCGAACCAACAGAAACCATGCACAGCCCAGCACTTCACCAAATATGCCTCCCCCGTATTCCACCTACATTGTGATGTCTATTCGTCAATAAAGTTAGAAGTTTAACATTGAAACCCTTTTCAATTTGTCTGCTTATGAAACAAAACATCAAAAAATCTGCAAACATTAAGTTCATCAATCCTTCATCTAGAAAAGCAAAACCATCAAACTAAGTAAACTAAAAAGATGATATGCAATACGATACCAAATAAGAAAGTAATTTAAAATTCAAGGGAAAACTTTTCATGGGTTGTTAACATAGTACAATGCATTAAATACAAAAAAACATATATATAATAACCAAACCATTAAAAAAAATTGCACCGTTAGTCCTAATAAAGAAATTGAAAATAAAAACATAAGGGGAGCTCAGGTAGCACCTTCTATTTGGCCTCAGCTTGCATGAAACTATGAAAAACACACATAAACAACAACAAGAACAATAATGATAAGAATAAATAACTTGCGAGAGTCCTGTTTTTCTAATTCTCCACAAAAAATATAATAGCAAATCGATTTTTCTTCCACTAGAGAAGGGAAGAGAATTACTTTAAAGATGCATACTCTAGATGAAGTAGCAACTGAAACAAATCAAACAAGAAAAAAATTATGAGAATAAACTTACTCCTGTTTGGGTACTTATTTCCGTGTTGAAGTCCTTACTGAGAACCGCAAGCACAAAGAGAAGAACCCTGTAACAGAGGAAGAAAAAAGGGTTAGTAACTGGAAGGGAGGAAAAACAAAAAACCGAAAATAACCCGACCCGTTGCCTAACCGACTGGACGTTTTTCTTTTTCTTTTTTTTTTTTTTTTTTTTTTAATAAAAGGAATTTAAGAGGATTGGTGGGAATTTCATTGGGCATGGAGAAGACATGTTTGATGTGGGCCGGCCCATTAAGGTCAGACCCGAGTTTGATATAGGAACTCAAGAGGAATATAGAATTGCCTATTAGGAGGATGTCATGGGCCCAACAACGATCATCACAAGTATTGTTCTTGCGGTCAATACGAAAAGAGGTCGAATGATTCTCTCGTATCTCGAAATTAAGATGAGACATCTTTTTAATTTGATTAATCGTAAAATATGTCAAGTAAGTTTTAGACATTCTATAGAACACCATAAAGCTTGATTAAGTGAGTCCTAACATTATCAAGATTGTTCATAAAACAAGTTACCCACTTGACGTGGCTTCTTTTTCTTTTTTTTTTTTTTTTTTTTTTTTTTTTTAATTTAGGGTTAAGTTAAAGTGTATGGGTATGGTAAAACCCCTACATTAGATATGGGTATGTCAAAACATTGTTAAATTTAAAATAAAGTATTTACTTTTCTATAGTACACATATATATATATACACACATAAAAGTTTGGGTCATTATTACCTAAAAAGAAAAGGAGAAAAGAATACCGCTACCACACTTTTTTCTTTTGAAAAAGAGAAAAAAAAAAAAAAAAGAATGATAAATATGGACCCATTAGGCATGAAACGAAATTTGGTCAAATAATTATATTTTAATTGATTGATTGATTGAAAATTGTATTAAATTAAAGCATGATTTGCGATAGATAATTCTACTATTTATTGTGTATATGTATGAGTTGGAGGATGAAGAATAGATAGTTGAAACTTGAAACTAAAATTGAATGTGAAGGCACCAACATCTCTACATAAGCTACCTCCTCAATATTGATTGCTACAACTTTCACTTGTAGCAATAAATATTTTGCAGCCGAACCCCTTTAATTTTATCTCTTCAAATCTCATTTAATAAGATTTTTATTTTATTTGTTTTTTGTTAAAATATGATTTTAGATCTAACGGAGTTTAAGTTTACTAGATAAATATGATTTGCCTTAGATTCATCTAAATTTAACAGAGTTTAGTACATGTGTGATGCAAATGTCCGCTACCAATTGACGATGACTAGAAACTCTTGACGAAGTCGAACTAAAAATCCAACTGAAACGAAACGAAAGGGATTATGATTTTTTTAGATTCATCTAAATTTAACGTACTATATATATATATATATTTTTTATTTTTTATAAATATAAATATATAATATTTAAACTCATATTGTATTCGAGTTTAGTATTCACAGGGACGGACATGTGTGATGCAAATGGACGCTACCAATTGACGATGACTAGAAACTCTTGACGAAGTCGAACTAAAAATCCAACTGAAACGAAAAGAAATTAGGTGTTTTAAGTAGGAGGTGGACATATTTAAACATAAAATATAAGTACACACACGTATACATACAGGTATTTTCTCCTCGAGTTCTAATTGTCTTTTTCTTTTGTTTCCTCTATCCACGGAAATCACCAACCATCAGCAATTTTTAACTACTCCAAATCAACAAATTTTTACTACTAATCTCTTGCAGTATGAAAATTTAGTTGAGGATATCACATATTAATTTAAATTTATAAATTTTTATATAAAAATATATAGTAATTAATAAAATAATATTGATTTTCAACGTGCCAGGTTGTTCGTAATTAAAAATTAGCAAAGTTTACAATTATACCTTTCTTTCAACGGTTACGTATAATATATATAAAATATTAATTTAATCCGACACTTACACCCTACGTACATTATGTTGTTTTGTCTTGATTCTCTATGGGCTGTACTAGACAACCGCGTTTTCAATTTTATTTTTATAAAAAAATATATTCAAAAATATTTTAAATAATTACTGATTTTTTTTTTTATTTTTTTTTTTAAATACAGTATAGTATATATAAATATTTTTTTGGTTGGATTATTTTATTTTTTTTGAGTTGTAAAAATCTTCTGTGCCACCTAATTTTAATTATAACTAACTATCGTAATTAATAGTTTTTAATAGATCAGGCCATATGCCACAACCAAACTCTTCTGCGTAAAGTTGAGCAGCCTTAAATAGTTATTCTTCCTTTTTCTTTTCATAAATTATAAAAAACAATTCGTTGAAATTTAATTATGTATTAGTAAATTTATAATACTCACCTAACCAATAACTTTCCTCGATTGGCTATTCAAAATTTTAGCACCTTTTATTATCTATTTATTCCCTTTTTTTTTTTTTAAACAAATAAAAATATAAAGGTGACGAATTTAAAAGTGCATGGCTGGAAATTGAGATACCTTTTGTCGTACGTAGTGGCGTCTCCATTGCTCTTTCGCATATATATATATATAGATTACTTTTCTACTTTATTTTTATTTTTTTCTTCTCTGTCTTTTGGCAAGATAAAAGTTCATTCCCGCCCTCCTGGTTGGCATCCAATGCTTTTTTCTAAACTGAATACCAACCAAATAAACAAATACTTAAATTAATTCATTAAATTAAATACTCATTATTAAATATTAATTAATCCATTTTTAAATACTTCTGGCGGTCATTGTTCGGGTCCTGACTAATCACACATTCAATTTTTATATATGCATGCCAGCGGTAATGTGGGTGCTCCAGAATCGGAGATTTTACCTTTTTCTAATATATATATATATATATATTATACGGTGGATAAAAGCACGTGGTTTTTAATAATATCGTAAACAGTAAAAGTAACAAATGGTCACTCGAGAATCAAGAAACGTACTTTTTCTTTTTCACTGTTTTGGATACTGTAAAAAACAAAAAAAAAAAAAAAAAGTATTTTTTAATTAAATTTAAATTTATAACTTTAAAATATAAAACAAAAACAAAATTAACTATTAATAACTAGAAAATAATATCAATAATTTTTAATAACAAATTATTCCCTCCACTCGAATTACGTGTGATGACACTCCTTTCAAATTTTAATGCGTAACGGAATTAGCAAATAATAATATCAAAACAATGATATTATTAGGTTTGTCTTAATAAAGTATAAGATATTCAGAAATCACGACAAATAATTTTATTTTTAATTATTAAATAATCCATTAACTAAATCCAACAATTATTTGTTCGCAATAACTATTTATAGTTTAAGATAAAAATTTACGTTTAACTTATTACAGAACCCCCCATTTGAACCCATAGTATTAAATTTATTTACCCTAGAAAACTTTTTCTATAACCTTTATAATAATTATACAAATGATATTGAATGCAAAATACAACGAACCATTTGTTAAAAAAAATCTCCACGTGGGAGGGCCCCTGTCCTCTGGCTCCGGACATGTATAAATCCCATTATACACCTCACTCCCACCCATCAAGCCTCCTCATTTCTCTTCACTTTTATACTTTTCTTTCCTCATCATGTCACGCATCCGAAATACCTTAGCCAGAATGTCGGATTATTCCTCCAACCCAAGCAAGAAAAAACTCTTCATCACCATTTTTGGATCTCTCTTAATCGTTTCCGCCGTCATCGGCATTGTCGCCGGACTTCACTCTTCCGAAACCCCCCGTCATGTCCTCGACTCCCACTCTCACGCCGTACTCAAATCCGCCTGTACCTCCACACTCTACCCCGATTTATGCTACTCCGCCATTGCTGAGTCCAAAAGGAAAGTAACTAGTCAGAAGGATGTCATTGAGGCTTCCTTAAACCTCACCACCACCGCCGTCGAACACAACTACTTCGCAGTCAAGAAGCTCTCGGAACTTGATAATATCACCGAGCGTGAGAAGACTGCTCTTCATGACTGTCTCGAGACCATAGACGAGACTCTCGACGAGCTCCATGAAGCAGTGGAGGACCTCGAGGAATACCCTGACAAGAAATCATTATCCCAACACGCTGATGACTTAAAAACCCTAATCAGCTCCGCCATAACCAACCAAGAAACATGCCTCGACGGGTTTTCACACGACGAGGCCGACAAGCGTATCCGCAAAGCGTTGCTGGCTGGTCAAGTTCATGTCGAGAAAATGTGTAGTAACGCTCTTGCCATGATAAAAAACATGACGGACACTGACATAGCTAACGAGGAGCTTAAAAGACAAGGTAGTACGAACAGGAAGCTGAAGGAGGGTGGTGTGGACGAAGAAGGGTGGCCGGAGTGGTTATCCGCGGGTGACCGGAGGCTGTTGCAGTCGTCTTCGGTGACTCCGAACGCGGTGGTTGCCGCTGATGGAAGTGGAGATTTTAAGACAGTCTCAGCTGCGGTGGCTGCCGCGCCGGATAAAAGTAAGAGCCGGTACGTGATAAGAATCAAGGCGGGTGTTTATAGGGAAAATGTGGATGTTTCGAAGAAGAAGACGAATATAATGTTCATGGGCGATGGCAGGACTAGCACCATCATCACTGGAAGCAGAAACGTCAAAGATGGCAGCACCACTTTCCACTCTGCCACCGTCGGTAAGCTCGCTTAATATAGACACATATATATACATATACGTACATAATCTATACATATAGGCTACATGATTTGGTGGTGATGTTTCTTGTTGTGTTGCATATTAATCAGAATATTAAGTGGGCAATCGGTTTTTTTTTTTTTTTGAAGGGAAAGAAAAAAGCAAAAGATTCTTTAGAAAAAATAGTAGAGAAGAAGAAGATAACTGGAAAATAAGGTGAATTAAATTAATTAAAACTTTGTGGCATATTATTGGAGTGACATGATTTCTAATGGCCACCGAGCACATGGCTGTTTATAGACTCTTTGTCCATACATGTTCATCAGTTCTTCTAAGAATTAAGTTTATTTAATTATTTATTGATAATATTTATTTATAAATCAAGCTTTTTTCTTAGCTTGAAATGGCAAGACATGGACTTTTCAGTGGTAATACGTAAAGAAAGTGGGCATTTTTTGTTCCTTTCTATAAGCTTCTAAGTAAGTATGTGTTTTGTATATTTTTATTTTTCATTAATTATATTATTCTTACGTAAAAAATCTTATTTAATTATTAAAACATATTAATTTATACTCCACCAAAAAAATATATTAAAAATGGCACATGTTCTCGCGTACTTTTATTTGATTGTCTCCTTAAATCTTAATTTTTCTCATCCACCTCATATTTTTCAACGTGGCATGGCCCACCTAATTAGCTTGTCAGTCAGTATGCTTGAACTTGTATTCGACGCCAAACTCATTATTTAATAAATAAATATTAATTTTAGTTGAGAATATAATGATTAAGTTTAGGTTGAATTTTATTAAATTTATTATATTTTTAGATAAATAATTAAATTAAATTATTATTTATTTGTTACAATCTTAAATTAAAAATTTATTGAGAAAATAAATAGCATTGCTCGAAATTAAGTTTAACACGTGGCAAAATTGCAGCTGCCGTCGGCGAACGTTTCCTGGCACGCGACATAACCTTCGAGAACACGGCCGGTCCGTCGAAACACCAAGCCGTCGCATTCCGCAGCGGCTCTGATTTCTCTGCCTTCTACCAGTGCGACTTCCTCGCCTACCAAGACACCCTCTACGTCCACTCCAACCGCCAGTTCTACGTCAATTGTCTCGTCGCCGGAACCGTCGATTTCATCTTCGGCAACGCCGCCGTCGTCTTCCAGGACTGCGACATCCACGCCCGGAAACCCAACTCCGGCCAGAAAAACATGGTGACGGCGCAGGGCCGAACAGACCCCAACCAGAACACCGGAATCGTTATCCAGAAATGCAGGATCGCCGCCACGAAGGATCTGGCGCCGGTGATAAGCAGCTTCCCCACATATCTAGGTCGGCCGTGGAAGCAGTACTCGAGGACGGTGGTGATGCAGACGTCGATCACGAACGTGATTAGACCTGCGGGGTGGCACGAGTGGAGCGGGAATTTCGCGCTGAACACGTTGTTTTACGCGGAGTATTTGAACACCGGCGCCGGAGCGAATACGTCCGGGAGGGTGAAGTGGAAAGGGTTCAGGGTGCTAACGAGTGCGAGCGAGGCGCAGCCATTCACGGCGGGAAGGTTCATCGGGGGAGCCGGTTGGTTGGGGTCAACGGGTTTCCCATTCTCTCTGGGCCTATAAATGTTTGTAAATTTTAAGTTTAATTTTATATATTTATGCAAAATTAAACTGAATAAAAGCCTTAATGGGCTTTTAATTATTGTCGGCATAGGCCTATTTAGGGGAAGAAATAACTTATGGGTTTGAGTTTTAACTTTTGTTACCAATGTGTAATATTTTTCGTATAATGAAATTAATTTTTGTTTTTTTTAAATAAATATTTTATACAAAAATATTTGACTTGAAAATGTCAAATGAGAGATTATTGGCGTAATTAACGGCAAAGCGGAGGAGATTTTTGTCATTTTTTTATTTATTGTCTGTCACATGGTTGGATTTAATCATGATGCATACAGAACAAATCTAAAGTGGAAGAGAACCAAACGATGCTCCTTCCAAATTAATCATAATATGAGACCGAAAATTATAAAATAAAATAAAATAAAAATCTTACTTAAAACTGATTTATTTAATTAAAATTAAAGTAGTGATTGTGGGTGGACATGCCGCCATATGGGATGATGTGAGAGATGGAATTACATATTTAAATTGAAATTTAGAAACACTTGGTCTTCTTTTATAACAAAATTTCATGTTTTAAAAAAACATTTTATATTGGATACTGGTGTGTGAAAGTGAAAGTTGGCAGGTGGGGTACGCACGCTAGTTGCTAACACAGCGAGAAATAATAATGCTGTTTTGCAGGAAAAAAAGAAAAACTCAAAAACACAGAATTCTATCATCTATTTACCCATCAAAACTTCAACTAAACGTCTTCCAATTGGCGTATTCCGCGTTCACATCCCCATCTCATGATCATATAAAAATGTAAGCAGAAGCACCCAAGAAACCAAACCCAGATTCTCTCTTCCCCTCCCCATTTAAATCTCTTTTCTTTTCCACTTTCCCATCACCCAAACACCAACCGAGCTCCATTAAAAACCCAAGTATGGATACCATCAATTCATTTAAAGGCTACGGTAAGGTAGATCCAGCTGAAGAACAAGCCTTCCACCGAAAAACGCGTAAGCGTCTCATCATCCTCATCGTCTCCTCCATTGTTCTTGTAGCTGTTATAATCGGTGCTGTTGTAGGAGTTCTGGTACATAAGCGAAATAATGAATCAAAACCGTCCTCTGGATTTACCCCCGCCGCCTCACTAAAAACAGTTTGTAGCGCCACTCTGTACCCTGATTCCTGCTACTCCAGCATCTCCTCTCTTGAATCATCAAACTCAACCGACCCAGAAATCATTTTCAGATACTCTATACAAGTAGCCCTAGATGAACTATCTAAGCTTACTGGGTTGCCATCTAAGCTCAAGGATGCAGCCAAGGATCCCCGGCTTGGAGCTGCTTTAGACGTATGCGAAACCCTGTTTGAAGATGCTTTAGATCATCTAAATGATTCTATATCTTCCATGAAAGTTGATGAAGGAGAGAAGCTGTTATCTCCATTAAAGGTTGATGGAATCAGGACTTGGTTGAGCACTTCAGTCACCGACCAAGAAGCTTGTTTAGACGCATTAGAGGAGCTAAAGCAGAACTCCTCCAAGTACGAGAACTCTGAGGAAATCAAACAACTCAAGTCCATTATGAAAAACTCCACTGAATTTTCCAGCAATAGTTTGGCAATTGCTTCAAAAATCATGGGTTTGTTGGCTGATTTCAACATCCCGATTCATAGGAGGTTAATGGGGCTTGAGGTGTCATCTGATTCAGGATTCCCAAGCTGGGTTAGCCACGGCGATAGGAGGCTGCTGCAGGAAAGTAACCCGGTTCCTAATGTGACGGTGGCTCAAGACGGTTCTGGTAACTTCACGACCGTAAAGGAGGCTGTAAACGCCGTGCCAAAGAAGAGTGTATCAAGATTTGTGATATATGTGAAAGCAGGTAAGTATGTGGAGAATGTGATTTTGGACAAGAATAAGTGGCATGTGATGATGTATGGAGATGGTAGCAGCAAGACTATTATCTCCGGCAGCTTGAATTTCATGGATGGAACTCCTACATATGCCACTGCTACTGTTGGTGAGTCCTTTAATTTCTAATTAAAGTTTTAATTTTTAATTACTAATTTTGACCATTTATGGGATTATTCATCTGGGTTTAGCTTGATTCTTGTTCATGATCATATTAAGACTGAATATTTTTCTTAGATTTTCGGTGGCATTGCTTTCAATGAAATGTTAGTTATCTAGCTTGAATAATCTTGTTTTTGAATTTTAATTCTACTGGGAACTGGTATAACCTCCTGAATAAACAAGAAGATCATATTAAGAAACTTCTTACACTTGATATGATACCAGCAAGATACACCTATGTGCCATGTGCCATGTGCATCCTTGAAAGAAGGAGGAGATCATGGGCAGCAAGGATGTGTAATGTGCAATGAATGGAGATTAAGACGCCATCAAGGCGTCCCCATGTGAACCTGACAGGATAGATCTTACCTAAAATATCAAGTTTTTGCTCTTTACTCGGCATGGGTATTGACTCTGATGTTTGTTTTTATGATGGCATATGGTAATAACTTTACCGTGTGAGCCTCTCGTTTTTTATCAACCTTTTCACGAGGTCCCATTCCTTTAATAATTCACGAAGATGCCTGTAACCCATTTATGGATTGGCTTGTCTGGTTGTGGTGTGGATTAAATAAGAACAAATTGCTGTTTTTGTCTCATCCATCGGATGGAATCAAATCAATAACTATAAGATAATGGTGGTTTATCAATCCATTTAAAATGTGGGTAATTTATCGAGTGTTGCATGCATATTTGGAAGGACAACTCCATTAAAAAAAATGCAGTGCTAAAACCATTATGAAGCATCTAACACCAATTTAGATTGATATTTTGGGGTATTTTACGAAAATGCTGTGTTCTTTGTATGATAGATAAGTGATTTATGAAATATGCTCTGCCTTGTTTGCTTAATCTTTGTAATCTCTGTGTTGGATAGATAATATACATGAAGATGAAGACGCTTCAAACATTAGATGAATCCTGCTACCTGTTTTAAGTTTTGTAGAAACTATTCAATTCTTTTACTTTTCGACTGATAGAACTGGTTTCGAATGTCTCTGAGGCATGAAGGCAAATGAAACATGTAGTTTAAATTGTTTTTTCAATTCCGAAATGCTAGAACGATAAAGCAAGTTCTAATTATAGTTTCTATGTTACTTTCAGCTGTGCAAGGAAAAGGATTCATAGCAAGAGACATAAAATTCATAAACGAAGCAGGTGCAGCCAAACACCAAGCAGTGGCATTCCGGTCAGGTTCTGATCTCTCTGTGTTCCACCGTTGCTCGTTTGATGGGTTCCAGGACACCCTCTATGCACATTCCAACAGACAGTTCTACCGCGAATGTGATATTACTGGCACTATCGACTTCATTTTTGGCAATGCAGCCGTTGTGTTCCAGAACTGCAACATTCAACCTCGACAACCTATGCCTCGACAATTCAACACCATCACAGCTCAGGGCAAGAAGGACCCTAACCAAAACACTGGAATTTCAATTCACAAGTGTATAATATCTGCTTTAGATACAGTAACAGCTCCAACATATCTTGGTAGGCCCTGGAAAGATTTTTCAACGACTGTTGTTATGCAGACTGAGATCGGATCAATCTTGAACCCAGTTGGGTGGATGTCATGGGTTGCCAATGTTGATCCACCCAGCACTATCCTCTATGGTGAGTACCGAAACACTGGCCTGGGTTCGGCTGTCGAGAAAAGGGTTAAATGGGCGGGTTATAAGCCTGCTCTAACGGATAATGAGGCCGGGAAATTCACTGTGGGAACGTTCATCCAGGGTGCGGATTGGTTGCCGGAAACTAATGTTTTGTATGACGCAACATTGATTTGAAGATACAAAGCATCCAAATCATCTGAAAACTTTTCTTTTTTTTGGGGGGGGGTTCTCTCTTTTCTTGGTATTTTACAGTAAAATCGAATTGGGTTGTATTTCTATGGTCCTTTGTTTTGACCATGATCTTGTAGTATTCTTCAGAATAGTTATAAAAGTACTCCACCCAACTTCACTTCTATAGAATCACAATTGGTATATAAAAATTTTCAGAAATAAGAACTAAAAAGTTTAAAAAATTAAATGACAATACAATTCATAATTAAGATTTTTACTGAAATTTATTTCTGAACGTCATTAAAATTCTTAGGTATGACGACCCATTGGGCTCGGGCCAAGGCCGAAGCCCATTTAATCAAATTATAAAACAAAACATTTTTAATCAATTTTTTTTTTTAAAAATTTTTTATTGAAGCAATTAAATTAAAGGTACACAATACTAATATATTTCTTTTATTTAATTATAAATTAGTCTTTTCATTTTTTTTTTGACATGGAGAAAAGAATTTAAACTTATATTATATAAATTATGGTGTCATGAGGTTAAAGAGAGAAATTTGCACAGGAAACAAACTGTAAAAAATAGTAAGAAAATAATCACTACACCTACCAAATCTGTTATAAATGGTAATAAATCCCACTAAAAAAAAAAATACAAACATATTAAAGGTTTCCCCATTAAAAACCAATCATATTAAAAAAAAAAAAATAGTATATTTAAAAATATATGATACACGAACATGAATTAATAAAATTTATATAAAAATATAACTATTAAAAAAAAAAAAAAGTGAGAGTGAGGAGCCAATAGCACATTAATAACTGAATATTATATATAAGCAAATTAAGTTAGAAGAAGTCAACCACAAAGCCAGAAAAATGGCACAATTAGAGTACATATTTCATAACTGAATATTATATTATAAATTCATTTATTTTATTATTCCTTCATTTCCTGGTCAATTCTTTTTTTTTTTTATATATAAAAAAAAAATACTTTGGCGTGCCTTAAATTTACTTTTATGCATTTTAAAATAATTAATTTATATTACAACACTTGAAGAATAAATTTCCAAATTCATTTACATATTAAATTTATTAAAAATAAACAATGTATTTAACATTCAATATTCTATAATTTCTTAAAAATTAATAAAAAAAACAAATAATTACGCAGAGAAGCTGTTTTATACTTGTAGCCACCTGGTGGTTAGTTGGCGTTTTAATCTGATCTGGGGGTTTCCTGTTTGAACATTCCACTTGAAAAGGTAAATATAAAGAGGAGAATGGTAAAGGACAAGTGAAGTGGTAGTATTGAATTGTTCGTCAGAACACGCGCAGCAAAATTTCCCAAACTGTGTGCTGAGAAAACTAGAGAGGCAGAGAGCTAAGGCGGTTCCGAGTTGCGTCAGAAAGCGCTTTTAATTCCTGGAAAAACGACACCCACCACCCATCTTTGTCGCTGTATTTATCTATCTATACACACCCACATATATATATAGAGCCTTTTAGACCACCGAAACCATGCGGAGATTCGTGATAGGCAGAGCCAGAACACTCTTGGAACGTTCCTCTTCTCGATATCAGCAACCAAACAACCCCACTTACTTTCTCTCTTCATCTTCTTCACGTTTCTTCTCTTCCGAGCCATCCATGGATTCATCTGATTCTTCAGATTTCTCTCTTCCCGTCACCCTTGACTCCCTCAATCCTAAGGTATATTGCTTCGATCGATTTTTCTTTTCATTTCTTGTGCTGGGTCTTTTTAGATTGTTTTGACTCTCATTTCCCTATTCAATTTGTTTTTTATTTGGGTTTTCTTTTTCATCTTTGTAAGTTTTCAAAAGAAAAATCTTTTTTTTTTTGTTTGTCGTGTGGGTATGATAATGATGGGTTTTTTTTTTTTTAAAAAAAATCTAATAGTTGAACTGTTGTTTTACTGGATGCCGAGTTCAATTTGCTAACATGTCTGGTTTGATCAATCCAATCCTTGATGTTTAACCCCATTGAAATGTAGGAGTTGACTATTTCTTCTCTTTGACATTGATGATCAAAACTTTTGCTTTTCTCTTATGGTTTTGATTTCTTATTCATCAATCTTCTTTACTTACAGTTTTGACCAGAGATCGTTTGGCTGACCGCTTAGTTTTTTCTTTTCCCAGGTTCTGAAATGTGAGTATGCTGTCCGTGGAGAGATTGTTTCTATTGCCCAGGTAAAGTGATATAATACAGGCTTTGTTCTAAATTTGGAAGCGATGATTCTTTGTTTTCCACTTTAATAAATTTTCCTATCACAGCGGTTGCAAGAAGAATTAATGACTAAGAAAGGTGCTCTTCCCTTTGATGAGGTATGGCCTTATCTGTTGATTTAGCAAATGTATATTGTTTGTTTTTGATGAGGAAAAGAAGAATTCTTCAAAGGGCACAAAGGGTTTTCTACCCAATTTAACATATATATGTGTATTGTGTATAGAAAATGTTGAATTTACAAGCTAGTTAAGGTGTGTATGGTTCCCTAAATCTTCTGCTGAATTGATGTGATGGCCCTTGAATTAAAAACAAAGTCTTTTGAAACCAAATATCCTGGATGAATTAGCAAATATGTGAGAACAAGTATATCTCGTTAGTTGAAATTAAATAGCTTTCACATATTCATTTGCTTTCAATGATTCTAAGTCTGCCTGCTACTTTGAAGGTCATTTTTATAATCCAATGTGTTTTCTGATAACATTATGCAGATTCTATACTGCAACATTGGAAACCCGCAGTCTCTTGGTCAGCAGCCAATAACATTTTTCCGAGAGGTAGGTTAGCTTTCAAGAGAGTGTCATGGAAGTGGTTAATTGGAAGCAGTCTAATTTGGTTTTCTTTATTTTAGGTTCTTGCACTATGTGACCATCCAGCCATCTTGGACAGAAGTGAAACCCAGGGTTTGTTCAGGTATTGGATTAAAAGTCTGTTTAAGTTTTATGCTATGGAGACTCCTAAGCTTAAATTTTGAATCTTGCTTTATTGTTTTAGTGCAAAGTATTTCCTTGTAGAATTTTTGGATTATTTAAACTCCTTTTGTAATTCACTCTTTAATCTGTTGCAGTGCGGATGCTATTGAACGAGCTTGGAAAATCCTGGATCAGATTCCTGGAAGAGCAACTGGTGCTTATAGTCACAGCCAGGTTATGATCAGTTTTCACTTTTTTTTTTTTAAAAAAAAATATTTTAATGGAACACTTGAAAGAACTTGTGTGACTCATGATCTGTCTTTGTATCTCAGGGTATCAAGGGATTAAGGGACACAATTGCGGCTGGAATTGAAGTTCGTGATGGTTTTCATTGTGATCCTAATGATATTTTCTTAACTGATGGAGCAAGCCCTGCGGTAACTTTTAGCATCACGCTCTTCAGATCCTAATGAATAGCCTGGATTATGCAATGTGAGCTTCAAGGCTTGTAGTACTTACTGGGTGTTTTACTTTCTCTTGTAATACTTTTAGGTCCATATGATGATGCAATTGCTGATAAGTTCAGAGGCGGATGGAATTCTTTGTCCCATTCCTCAGTATCCTCTGTATTCGGCTTCGATTGCCCTCCATGGTGGAACTCTGGTGTGTCAAAAAAGAGCATTAACAAGATAACTTTGACGTCATTAAGCTTCAGAAAATCTATATAATTGATTACACACTTACTCATAACATCCTCAAGAATTGAGTCCCCTCCTTTTTTGGGTTTCTATAGGTTCCTTATTATCTTGATGAAGCAACAGGATGGGGATTGGAACTTTCCGAGGTTAAAAGGCAATTAGAGGCAGCAAGGTCAAAGGGTGTTACTGTTAGGGCTTTGGTAGTAATAAATCCAGGCAACCCAACGGGGCAGGTTGGTGGAAAAATCAGAAGAAGCATCTTAATCATTTTTTCAACTTCCATCTTTTTTTTTTTGATGAGTTGCGCCTGCAGGTTCTTGCAGAAGATAACCAACGGGAAATTGTGGAGTTCTGTAGGCAAGAAGGTCTTGTTCTTTTGGCAGATGAGGTAGGTGAATTCGGGTGGTTTTGGACTTTAATAAGCTTGTGAACTCAAGCCTCAGTAGTCAGTTATCTGGATCACCTTGAAGAATATCTGATGATCTATACAGGTCTATCAAGAGAATGTTTATGTTCCTGAGAAGAAATTTCATTCATTTAAGAAGATTGCTCGGTCCATGGGATACGGAGAGAAGGATATTTCCTTAGTATCTTTCCAGTCGGTCTCAAAAGGTAAATCGGTTTTTATATTTATCACTTTGACTTGTCATGGTAAGGTGCTATTCACAAAAGTAAGAAACTTTATGACACTGATGCAATCTTTTCACTGTCTCCAGGTTACTATGGAGAATGCGGAAAAAGAGGAGGTTACATGGAGGTCACCGGGTTTACCCCTGATATAAGGGAACAAATATACAAGGTGGCATCGGTTAATCTATGCTCTAATATTTCTGGCCAAATTCTTGCCAGTCTTGTAATGAGCCCTCCTAAGGTAAAGATTTCTTTGTCTAACAAATACATTTTGTTTATTTTCTTCCTCTGACTTGGATATATGGCCGATAATTAGTTTGAGTCAAGTTTGGCAAACTGGAATTGTATTTGTCGGTAAATTAGAAATAAATCATAATTTGCAACAGTTTGTTAAGCATTTAGAAGTGTTCAGCGAGGCTTTGAACTGAGAGGATAATGAATCATGATCAAGTGTTCAAGCCTTCTGGGTTATGCTTTAACAACTTTTTATTTTGAGAAGTTGACAAATTTACTCGTTATTTTTGGTTAAAGTTGGTAAGAAACTAAATTAATGAATACTTATGCAGGTTGGAGATGAATCATATGAATCATATCGTGCAGAGAGGGATGGAATCCTCTCATCCTTGGCAAGGCGTGCGAAGGTTTGTTCCACACGTTCCGCTTTCTTTTTTCAATTTACATATATCATAAACTGAAAAATTAAAATATATGATGAACATAAATTAAAAAGACCAGGTATGAGAATTCAAGTTATCACGACTTACAGGGGATGATAAATTACATAGTTACATTTGTACTTTTCCAAAGCGTATGCATAATTATCGGAGGATAGTATAGCAGAAATACAGGCTAATTGGATTTCAAAGAGCAACTTGTATCAAATTCTATGAATTGAAAATGTAATAGTTTGTAATGTCATTTTTTCCAATTTTATCTAAGATATGTTAACACGACCTGAATGATATTATTATAAAATCTCCGTTTCCTTTTTGTATGAGAAACAATTAAAAAACCGCCTATCGTGGATGTAGACATTGGAAGACGCATTCAACAGTTTAGAGGGTGTAACATGCAACAAAGCAGAAGGGGCAATGTACCTCTTTCCCCGTATTCATCTACCAGAAAAGGCAATTAAAGCTGCAGAAGCTGCCAAAACATCCCCAGACGCATTCTACTGCCGCCGACTTCTCAATGCCACTGGAATCGTTGTTGTTCCTGGCTCTGGCTTTGGGCAGGTAATTCATCATCCATTTTCTACTTCCTGCATGTCTGTTAACCTATATGGGTCGAAACTGCAGACTGCTTTTATTGGGTAAACTATCCTAAATGCTGTTATTGCAAAAGGAAGAAGAGAGAATTAGGCAGAAAAGAGGATATAAAACTATTGTGGGGTTCTACTGATTTATATTTGTTTTCCCATAGGTTCCTGGAACTTTGCATTTTAGGTGCACCATACTGCCACAAGAAGACAAGATTCCTGCTGTTGTGTCACGTCTGACAGACTTCCACAAGAGTTTCATGGATGAGTTCCGTGGCTGAGTGATGAAGGAGCTCAAGATTGTTTGCAGAAACGTGAAGTGTTCACGTTTTAAGTAGTTAAAGTTAAATCCTTGTGTAGCGTAGGATTTTCGTCAGTTGTTTTTTAGCTTTAGTCAAAGAAGCAGAGCTCAGAAGTTCTGTCGAACCCCATATAATAAATCATGCCTATACCGGATGTCATATAAACTCATCTTGAGAAAGAGCTGAAGATGAGATAATATCCTTATTATGCGGACATGATGCTGAAAACTGAATCTTTGCTTGTGCTATTTTGTTTAGTCATTTATGCTTTTTATACAGATGGCATATTTTCGTGCAGTTCCTTTGATTGGTGTTCATAGAAGTTTAGAAATGGTGACAATAATAATTAAAGGTTAACGAATGCCTGTTCTCTTTTCAGAATCTCCTATTGCATATGATTGTGCTCTGGGTTGTTTGTGGGGCTAGAATAACCCAAACTCTATTCTTTGGCTCCATCATCTCTTGGGAGTTTATAAATTCAATACAGATTTTTAGAGTGACTTTTGCATGGATAAAAATTCTTAGACTTATTTTAGTATAACAATCAGAAATAATTGATATTGATATATGATTAAGAGGTGGCTACCTCAAAGGGTTCCTATTTGTATTGTGGTGGAAAGAAGTGAACAATAAAATTTCAAGTTTGATTAAATAATTTGAAGGACTACTCTACTTTTAGCTTAATGTTTGGAAATGTTATTAGTTTAAGACAGTCCTCGTTCTCTTTTAAAAAAAAAAAAAAATTAATTAAATTCTTAGATTATATAATTGGCTCATATATTGTATGGAAGCCTCTTGTTTCTATCTGAATTTACTGACTGATAGGGCATTTACCTAAGTTCCAAAGAAACGAATATAACTAACAGAACATTTTCATTTTGAAAAATAGTTTTTTTTTTCGACATTCATCTACTAAACGAGTTACCTTAATTCATAAATTAGAACACATGAAAACTTGACATTGTAAAGGTAAAATATTGAATGCACATTTTTCGTCAATAAGATGGTGGTTGCAAGAAAATGAATCTTGTTGTCCGAGATAGTCATCAACTTAATGATATTCTACTTGTCATAAACTAACTAGATTCATAAGTCAAATATAAGTTGTAATAAAAAATTAACAAGCAATCAAGTCGAAGCACAAAATATATTTTTTTCATATTGATGAAGTGATGTAAAATTATCCAACAAACATCAGATTGTAGTAAACTCCATAAAAGAAAAGTCACAAGCAGAAACAAAAAAGTAACCTTCCCCGTCAAATGCAGGCAAAACCGGAGACGACTAGAAATGATAGTGCTTTCTCATAGTCGGTTGATGACGGTCTCCACTTCTGAAGGAGTATAAAGGTGGTATCTTGGAGCCACTTTCGCGATATCAACATTATTGGGTGTGACCTGAATCAAGAGTATTTGATGACAGTCAAATAAAAACATCATGTAAGATACCATGCAAATGGAGTCCTTATGGTATATTGCTAAAAGCTTTCACCTTTTCTTCCATTACTTGTTTCAAAATGGACAATGCAATTGTCTCAGCTTCTTGAAGAGTTAAGTCCTGCAATAACCAAATGAATTTCAACAAAAAAAAACTCTAATCCTGTGCGCTGGGTTGAGTATAGGTTGATTATCTCTGTTGGGGTGGAAATTCATCAGTTCCAGATTCAAGTCTAACAAGATTAACGAGCATTCCCAGAGTAAAATATATGTTCGGGCCCTAGTTCAAAGAAGAATTCTGAAATAAAAATATACCTTGTTATATTGCTCTTGCAGAGAGCTATCAGCACCTTCGGAACCTGAGCCAATAGCCTTGGCATTGCATTGCCAAAATGTACCAGATGGGTCAGTGTAGTATCTGCACAATAGTTATTTTTGGATCTAAGGAGCAAGAAATCACCAGCATATAATAACAGAAGTATTGATTTTAACTAAATAAAAAAATTATCTGCAGTTAACAAAGCTTACACATTGGTAAATGCATCAAAACAGTGTAGGCAGTTATATGGATGTTAGACCATAAATGATTTTATTTTGAACCAGTAGACCTCCCGGGACAACATACGCTAACCCTTTTCCAGTTTCCCTCTAGTTCTTTTGGTTGGGAGCAGACCATGGCTAAGAAACTTGAATCAAATTCTTATCTAACATATCCTTGGTTAAAAAAAAGAAAATTCCAGTTAAGAAACATGTAAAGTGCACTACTTACAGGCTTGGGCCATTCTCATCGTGACCGGCAATGAGAAGAGACACTCCAAATGGTCGAGACTGCACATGAGAAAAGGAAAAGAAACTACAATATAACACTGGTAATTTAGAGAACCCAAGTAAATATTATATTGTCCTGCTTTTCAAACAAAAATGACATCATCCTTGCAGAGAAATTGATAGTACGGTCTCTGTACAATATGGCCCTGTCAACTAGATTAGCTGTATTTGAGTGAGGTTGTTGCTGGCTCTTAGTGAACGAGTTATTTGCATCTTGTGTATCCTTTTAGGTTAGTAAATGATGTCATTCACTAGTCAGAAAGACAAAAAATTTCAAATAAGAGAAGAGTCAAGCAGAAATATACTTTCAGCCAACTGAGCTTTAGTTGCAGTAGAAACATCTAATAGTAAGCAGCTATTACCATGGATTCTTCATCACCTTCACCAAATCGCAAAGCAAGATCACAAAGTGCTTGAGTTGTAGATTCCACACTCATTGGCTCACCATATGAGAATCTATGGTTCTATGAAATTAAATTTCAGGTCAATAAAGTAGCTCCCAGTCAAAGAATAGCAAGAAGAGAAGCTACTGTATACCTGAGTCTCAACTCGTGCATGTTCCACGAGTGTACGTGCATCAGCAATCAGACCACTCATAGCACATCCTATATGCTCGTCAATCTCCATGATCTTCTCCACACTGCTAGGTTCCTGAAAGGGAGTCCAAAAAGATGATGCCTAGAAAGTTGCAAAGGTCCTAGAGGTTAAGTGAACATATCAAAAACAAAGGAAAAAAATATCTAACCAACTAAAAAAGCTGAAATCGACCATGCATATTTTCATTAGTTATCCTTCCATGTATCGGTAGATTGGACAAAAATTGCTCCCACAGTAGCAGCATAGGAGGTTAATTATTACAGCACTTGCCCACCTCCGTAAATTTGTTCATATATATACTAGTATATGTAAGATATCAAGTCCTTGATTAAGATTCGTTTCAGTAAGTTCAGTGTTCCTCAAGCGGGATTCAAGCAGAAGACCAACTCTGCACACCAGGAAGATTTTTCTTTGACAGTTCTAATATTTATAAATTCCTGTAAGTTATCAGATACAATACGTGTAACACCCACAAATTTTTTTTTTGTTTTGTTTTAATTAAATAATTAATAAATATAATTTTTATTAATTTATTTTATTTTATTGTATTTTATTTTATTTAATTTAAAATAAAAATAAAATAAAATTGATGTAGGATTAAATTGAAAATAATTTTAGAGAAAATAGGTGAAAATTTGAGTTTTAGAGGTATTTTTGAAAGAAAAATTAGAAAACAGGGGTCAAAATGCAATTTAGAGAAGTTTCGCCACATCAGACACCCGGTCAGCAGCTCTAACAAACCAGGACGCGTCAAGTGGCAGAGACTCTGACGCGGGAGGCCATGTGGGCGATCCGCGTGCCCGCGATCGAACGGCTGAGGTCCGTTCCCGCGTGCATGGACAGCCTGGATGCGCTTCATCCCAAATGCGATCGAATGGCTAGATTCAAACGCGATTGGACGGTTCAGAGTGAATCGCGATGGACGACCCAGATTGGATCGCGATGAACGACCCAAATTCACTCCCTATTTAATTGCGATCGGACGGTACAGATCGAATACAATGGACAGCCCAGATCAAAAGCGGATGGATATAAATAACCCTCATCCGCACCAAATCCTAACCCTAGCCGCTAGAAACCCTCGCCAGAGAAGATGACCCAGCCGTCGGGGAGTCAACCACCGCCACCCATCGCCGCACCGGAACCCTTTCCAACTGCCAAAAAAGGTAAAAACTTCTTATTTTGCACAAAATTCAATTTTAAGCTCATTCATGGTCAAATAAGAGCAAAAAGATCGGTTAATTGGCCGGAAAACACCAGTGAAATCCGGCGCCGCGGTGGCGGAAAATTTCACAAAAGACTATCGATGAGTCCCTTCCCGATTCTCGTTTCGCGTAATTTTTTTACCGTTGTGATCACCGTTTTCTTCTTTACAAGTTAATCAAAGCAAAACACCTAATCGCAACGTGAGCAGGAGGAGCCACCGTACCGGAAAGCCCCGCCGCCGGTAAATTTCGGTTTTTCGTATTTTTTTGGGCCAACCGAAACCCTTTAACGTGTTTTTTCGCAGGGATCGATACAAAATCGGCCGAAAACGGTCGACCCGAGGTGGATCCCCGCTGCGGGCGGCAGTGTCGTCGCCAGAGCACGGCAGAGTCGCCATGCTGGAATTCTGAAATTGGCCGAGTGGGCCATGGGACTAATTTTGGGTTTATTTAGAACATTTGTTGGTATTATTAGCGTGTTTCGATTCCCGTAGAAAAATTCAGGGAACCCAAGAACCGCCCGTAAGCGCAGTAAACAGTTTACCTTTTCAGGTGTCAAATCGAGTAAGGATCCCCCACCCTATTCTCTATCATAGAACTAAAGTTTAAATAAATAATAGCAAACATGCATAATTAATTATGGATTGCTAATGGAGCCGGAACCGGAAATTATCTACTACGATTGTTGATTGTTTTTACAGTTTACCTGCATGATAGTATTTTATTTATTTATTTTATACATTTGAATGCATGTATGGTTTATTTTACGTGTTTACTGCTGAATCGAGCAAAATAAAGTTTAAACAATAAAGAAATTGTGTGATTAAATGATTAGATGAAACGGTAGTCTTACTGGATATCTTAGGAAATGGTGGACAGACCGAGTACATAGGAAACCCTACCGTAAACGTTGTCTCACCATGTACTATGATGGCTGATCATGTATGAAATATTGGTTTGTATGATATTATTGTTCTTACAAGTTGTTTTCATAAATTTCACTATGATAAGTGAACGAGAAATGATTTTATAATTAATAAATGAATTTACTAAATTTAATGCTCCATTAGTGGTTTTCGATTTTATACAAATCTTTACTTCGGTGTCGATGATATAGTGTGATATCCTTACTGGGATAATGTAGCTCATCATTTATTTAACCATTTCAGATCAAGAGGATCAGGTTCCAAAACCCGATCCGCAAGAAGATTGCGAGTAAATGCTACATATTTGTTATTTTCCGTTTGTTTCCTTATTTTTTGTGTTTTTTTCAAAAAATGAATTCCGCAATGTTATTTAATACTTTTAAATTATTGTGTAAGGAATATAAACCTTAACATTTTATTTCGCTTCCGCATTTAAGTCATAATCTATTTCCCTTAGATATTTCCGGAGTTGTTACAGTTAGTATCAGAGCCGCGTTTCTCGGACCCATTCCTTACACAATAATCCGCAGGGAGACCAAAACAATGAATTATCACTCAACCATTCCTTGTGAAATGCAAGTATAGAGAGATGAGGAGATGAAGACTCCCATTATACCGAGTAGTCCGGGATGATTCGCTTAGAAAAAATGTTGACCGGATATTTGAGATGCTGGAGAGACTCTTGCTGCCCAGCAGGGCCGAGAGGAGAGGAGGGAGCTACCTGACCTCCCCCACTGCCACAGGTTGAGCCACCCCTGCAGCGAGAGGATCCCGAGCCACCCCGGTATGACCCTGCTCATCTACAGTACCACCCGACACCACCACAGTGTGATCAGGTGCTCCAACCACAGTATCACCCGGCACCGCCACAGTACAATCCAGTACCCCCACCATATCAGCAAGTACCACCGCAAGGCCCCCCAGTCTATCCTCAGCATGGCCCAGTCCCTCTTTCACGGGACCCAGTTCCTCCCATGATTGACCCAAACTACATAGAGAGGTACAAGAGATTAAACCCATATATTTTTGCGGGGGAATCCTCTTTTGAAGATGCCGAGTACTGTTTGACAGAGACAGAGAAGGTCTTCAAGACCTTGGGAGTGACTCCCGAACAGAAAATCACCCTTGATACCTACATGCTAGTGGGAGAAGCAAACCGCTGGTGGGAACTCAAACAGACCACCCTACCTGTTCCAGTTACTTGAGAACAGTTCCTGACGGCTTTTCGTGCAGAATACATTCTAGAGTATCTTCGACATCTAAAGGAAATGGAGTTTGTACAGCTGGTTCAGGGAACATGACTGTATCAGAATATGCCCGCAAGTTTTAAGAGTTGGACCGATATTCCCCGAGACATTGTTGAATTAAGGTAGGAAGGCTAGAAGGTTCAAGTGGAGCCTCCGCTCAGAGATCAGACAATATTTGTTTGTACTGGAGTTCAAGACTTATTCGGCCGTTCTGGCCAAGGCACAGCTAGTGGAGAGGAATTTCCGCACCCTCTCTCAGGCAGCAGGGAACCTCAGACCCTTAGCTTCACCCCGCAGACCAGCACCTACTGTGTCTGTTTAACAAAACAAGAGGCGCAGGCCAGTGATCCAGGCTCCCCCTCAAGCTCTAGTGGCAGGACGCGGTAAGATCTGTCAACATTGTGGCAGAGATAATGGGAACAGACCCTGCTATCGCTCTAACAACACCTGTCACATATGTGGTAGTGCCCAACATTATGCGAGAAAGTGTCCAAGGAACCAGAATCAGGACAGACCTCCTATTTAGGATAGAACTTACAATCTCACCCAGCAGGATGTGGAAGCCAACCCGGACGTGGTACAGGATATGTACACTATCTGTAACTATCTTGCTCATGTTTTGATTGATACTGGTGCATCGCATTTATTTGTTTCACCTATTTTTGCATCAAAATTTAATGTGTTATATGATAAACTTGATTTTATATTATTTGTGTCTACTGCTGGGAGAATGACACTATTGGAAGAAGTTGTCTACAGGGTCTGTGTCATAAATATAGCATCTAGGAAATTGAGTGTGAACCTAGTAGAATTAGACACGGGGGATTTTGATGTAATTTTAGGAATGAATTGACTAGCGGCGTATCACGCCACTGTAGATTGTTTTAGCAAGAAAGTTGTATTCAATCATCCTAATGAGGAGCCATTTACAAATTAATAAAATCGTTTAACATTTATTCCTTCATGGTAAATTTTCTTATTCGTCGAGTACTTTAACCCTGCTGTTTTCTCTAACTAGGCAAACCCAAAAAAGAGATTCGTATTCAAGAGATTCCGGTAATTCGAGACTTTCCAGATGTGTTTTCGGATGAATTACCCAGATTGCCAGTGGACAGGGAAGTCGAATTCACCATAGACCTCCAGCCAGACACCCAACCAATTTCAGTTACTCCTTACCACATGAGCCGTATTGAGATGGAGGAACTGAGGAAACAGATCACTGAATTGCAGAACAGTAGGTTTATCCGGCATAGTGTGTCCCATTGGGGTGCCGAAATCACCTTTGCTAGAAAGGGAGATGGGACATTGAGGTTATGTATTGATTACAGATGGTTGAACAGAGTCACAATCAAGAACAAGTATCATCTCCCCAAGATTGATGACCTTTTCGATCAGTTGCAGGGTGCCCAGGTCTTCTCCAAATAGACATGCGTTCAGATTATCATCAGGTGAAAATCATGACAGAAGACATCCCCAAGATAGCCTTTCGAACCAAGTGCGGACACTACGAGTTTTTGGTCATGTCGTTTGGACTAACCAACGCCCCAGCCATCTTCATGGACTTGATGAATAGGGTCTTCAGACAATTCTTGAATCATTTTGTTATTGTGTTCATCGATGACATCTTGGTTTATTCAAAAAGCAGAGAGGAACATGTTCACCACTTAAATCAAGTTTTGCAGGTTCTCAGAGAAAAGAAGTTGTATGCAATGTTGAGTAAGTGTGAATTCTGACTTGAGCAGACCACCTTCCTGGAACACATCATATCAAAGGATGGAGTGTCAGTGAACCCTGAAAAGGTTGAAGCGGTGCTCGGCTGGGAAAAATTTACATCAGTTAAGGAGATCCGTAACTTTCTGGGGATGGCGGGTTATTACTATAGGTTTGTGGAAAAATTTTCTAGTTTAGCTGCTCCCCTGACTCGGCTCACAAAGAGAATATCAAGTTTGAGTAGAACGAGAATTATGAAAAAAGTTTTTCAAAGCTAAAGAAGCGGCTCACTACTGCATCTATATTGGTCCTGTCAAGCGGATCGGGAGGATATACAGTTTACAGTGATGCCTCCTACCTAGACCTGGGTTGTATTTTGATGCAGTATGAGAAGATCATAGCCTATGGGTCCAGACAGTTGAAGAGTCATGAGAAAAACTATCCCACAAATGACTTAAAGCTTACCGCAATTATATACGCCTTGAAGACTTGACACCAAATTTGTATGGGGAAACCTTTCAGATCTATACCGATCACAAGAGTTTAAAACATATAGTCACTCAAAAGGATCTCAACATGCGTCAGAGAAGGTGGATAGAACTTCTTAAGAACTATGATTGCGACATCTTGTATCATCCAAGTAAGGACAACGTAGTAGCTGATGCACTCAGCAGAAAAAGTGCAGGTACATTAACCCATTTGATGATTTCAGAATGCAGGCAGATTGGGGCCACGCAATAGGTACAACTTCAAGACTTGAGGAGAGTCACATGTTTGGGTCACCTGACCGTTCAGCCTGAGTTAATCCAGAGAATAAAGGAAGCTCAGTCCGTCGATTCCACCCTAGTAGCCCTTAAGAGAGATGTAGAACAGAGAGTTAGCTCAGAATTTCGAGTCTCCGCCGATAGGTTGCTCAGATTCCAAGACAGGGTATGTATTCCAGATGACAGTGAGTTAAAGAGGTACATCATGACAGAGGCCTATAGCTCAAAGTTTGCCATGCATCCCGGAAGCACTAAAATGTACCAAAGTATGCGATCCCGATTTTGGTGGAACAGAATGAAAAGAGATATAGCTGACATTGTTTCTAAGTATTTGGTATGTCAGCAGGTCAAGACAGAACATCAAGGCCTAGGCGGGCTACTTCAGCCATTACCGATCCCGAAATGGAAGTGGGAACATATCACAATGAACTTCGTGACAGGATTATCTAAGGCACGCTTAGGACATGATGCCATCTGGGTAGTTGTTGACCGGCTCGCCAAGTCTTCCAACTTCTTGACCATCAGCATGACCGATCCCTTGAACAAATTAGCAAAAATGTATATTCGGAAAATAGTCAGATTATATGAAGTACCAGTGACAGTAGTGTCCGACAGGGACCCCAGGTTCACTTCTCGGTTTTGGAATAACTTTTAGCAAGTCATGAGAACGAACCTATCGCTTAGTACTGCATTCCACTCTCAGACCGATGGACAGTCAGAAAGGACAATCCGTACACTTGAGGATATGCTCCAAGCTTGTGTTCTTGACTCCGGGGGTCATTGAGATGACCATCTACCCCTGATAGAGTTCGCGTACAACAACAGCTACCAAGCGAGTATTGACATAGCTCCGTATGAGACGTTATATGGGCGCCCATGCAGATCGCCAATTTGTTGGGAAGAAATAGGCGATAGAAAACTGTTCGGTCTAAATCTGGTAGAAGAGACTACATCCAAAATAGTTAAGATCAAGAAGAACATTCAGATGACTCAGAGTAGGAAGAAAAGTTATGCGGACACCCGAAGGAGAGATTTGGAATTTGAGAAAGACGATCGGGTGTTCCTTAAGGTCACTCATTTCAAAGAAATTAATAGGTTCGGTAAGAGGGGAAAACTGAACCTCCGATTTATTGAATCATTTGAAGTCTTAAACAGAATTGATACCGCCGCCTACAAACTAGCACTGCCTCCAGAACTTTCCAAAGTTCATAATCTGTTTCATGTGTTCATGCTACGCAAGTACAACCCGGACCCCTCTTATGTCTTGGCCCACGAGTCTCTTCCACTTCGGGAGAATCTGTCATACGAGGAAGTACCAGTCGACATTGTGGATCGAAAGAGCAGATTACTCTGCAACTGAAAAATTTCTTTTATAAAGGTCATATGGCAGAACCACACACCGAGGGAGGCTACATGAGAGCTATAATCACACTTTAGAGTCCAATATCCCAGCTGTTTGATTGAGAGTGAGAGACAAATTTGAGAGACCAAATTTCTTTTAAGGGGGGAAGAGTTGTAACACCCACAAATTTATTTATTTTTGTTTTAATTAAATAATTAATAAATATAATTAATAAATAAAATTGATAGAGGATTAAATTGAAAATAATTTTGGAAAAAAATGGTAAAAAATTGAATTTTAGGAGTATTTTTGAAAGAAAAATCGAAAAACACGAGTTAAAATACAATTTAGAGAAGTTTCGCCACGTCAAACGCCCGGTCAGCAGCCTTGACCAACCAGGACGCGCCAAGTGGCAAAGATGTTGACGTGGGAGACCACGTGGACGATCCGCGTGCCTGCGAACGAACGGCTGAGTTCCTTCCCGCACGCACGAACGGCTTGGATGTGCTCACTCCCAAACGTGATCAAACGGCCAAATTTAAATACGATCGGCTGACCCAGAGTGAATCGCGATGGACAGCCCAGATTGGATCGCGATTAATGGTCCAAATTCACTGCCTATTTAATCGCGATCAGACGGTTCAGATCGAACGCGATGGATATAAATAATCTTCATCCGCACCAAACCCTAATCCTAGTCGCCAGAACCCCTCGTCGGAGAAGACAATCTAGTCGCTGAGGAGCCGACTGCCGCCACCCGCCGCTGCACCGGAATCCTTTCCAACCGCCAAAAAAGGTAAAAACTTCCCATTTTGCACGAAATTAAATTTTAAGCTCACGCATGGCCAAATCGGAGCAAAAAGACCGGCCAATTGGCCGAAAAATACCGGCGGAGCCCGGCGGCACCGCTGTAGGTAATTTCACAAAACGCCTCTAATGAGACCCTTCTCGATTCCTGTTTTGCGTAATGTTTCCACTGTTGTGATCACTGTTTTCTTGTCTACAGATTGACCGAAATAAAACACCCAACCGCAACGTGATCCGGAGGAGCCGCCGCACTGGAGAGCCCTGCCGCCGGTGAGTTTTGATTTTTCGTGTTTTTAACGGTCAACCGAGACCCTTTAACGTGTTTTCTCACAAGGATCGATACAAAATCGGGCCAACCTGAGGCAGATTGTCGCTGCGGGCAGCGGCGGCGCCGTGCCGGAATTCCAAAATTGACCGAGTAGGCCCTGGTACTGATTTTGGGTTTATTTGGAATATTTGTAGGTACTATTAATGTGTTTCGATTCTCAGAAAAAAATTTAAGAAACCCAAGAACCGCCCGTAAGCGCAGTAAACAGTTTAACTTTTCGGCTGTCAAATCGAGTAAGGATCCATCACCCTATTCTCTATCATAGAACTGACGTTTAAATAAATAATAATATGGTATTTTGTGCGATTTTAGCAAACATGCATAATTAATTACGGATTACTAATGGAGCAAGAACCGGAAATTATCTATTACTGTTGTTGATTGTTTTTACAGTTTACCTACATGATGGTATCTTATTTATTTCTTTTATGCTTTCAAACGCATGTATGGTTTATTTTACGTGTTTATTGCTGAATCGGGAAAAATGAGGTTTAAACAGTAAAGAAATTATGTGATTAAATAATTAGATGAAACGACAGTTTTACTGGATATCCTGTAAGATGGTGGACAGATCAGGTACATAAGGAACCCTACCGTAAACGTTGTTTCATACCGGATGGGGTATGAAAACTTGATAATTTGGTGCTCATACCAGACGAGGTATTGAAGTTTAGTAAATTGGCACTCATATCGAATGAGGTATGGGGACGGCCCATAATTGAGAATGATAAATGAAAGGGTTCATATGTAACGAGGGCATCCCTATGAACCCCCATGGATACCAGCAGGCTGGTGGAAAGAATGGTAATTATTGTTGGGTTTATTGATAATGGATATGGATTTATAATATGTACTATGATAGCTGATCATGTATAAAATGTTGATCTATATGATATTATTGTTCTTACAGGTTGTTTTCATAAATTCCACTATAGTAAGTGAACGAGAAATGATTTTATGATTGAGAAATGAATTTGCTAAATTTAATGCTCCATTAGTGGTTTTCGATTTTATATCAATTTTTACTTCTGTGTCAGTGATATAGTGTGATATCCTTACTGCGCTACTATAACTCATCATTTATTAACCATTTCAGATCAAGAAAACTAGGTTCCAGAGCCTGATCCGCAAGAAAATTGCGAATAGATGCTACATATTTGTTATTTTCCGTTTGTTTCCTTATTTCTTATGTTTCTTTCAAAAAATGAATTCCGTAATACTGTTTACTACTTTTAAATTATTATGTAAGGGATGCAAACTTTAACCTTTTATTTCGTTTCCGCACTTAAATCATTATCTATTTCCCCTAAATGTTTCCGGAGTTGTTACAATACAATTCGCGTTCTTTAACATATATACACTAAAAGCTCATCAAAATAAGCTTTATCAACATCACTATGTCTGACTATTAACGTACATACAAGGAAAGGGGAACCTGATAAGTAAATATTTACTAGGGGCAGAAACAGAAGCAAAGACTGCTACATTGTCCAATCTTCATAGAGACTTCTTATGTCATTGCATGCGTCATATATATAGCATAAGATAACATTCTAAAAATTGTTTGATATTAAATTCTGGCTATGTTTGTTTGGACTTTTTGGCTGGATTTTACTTAAAGCCGAAGAAAATACTAGCTGAACAAATACAATAACTTTCTATTCAATGTAGCCAAAAGTTTACTACTTCTACTGTAAGTCGTGCTGCAGTAAGAAGCAAGAGCTAAATGGCCTAAGACAAATTAGGAATAGTCTACCTCCTTTAGAAATAAGACTTTAAAGGTAGATATCATATGTAAAAACAAATGCATCACAGACAAATCTATAGGACTTGAAACCTAATCGGAACTCTTAAATGCTGCATAAAATCTCAATATTATTATAAATTTTAAATAATAGACTCCTGTCCACACTATTATCAAAAGTCCAAAATTTAATCACAAAAAATAAAAATATCAAAAGTCCAAAATACAAGAAAAGTACTGGAACGTAATCTTAATGAAATAAGACCTGCAATTCTAAATTTGAAAAATACATATTTCCAAATATATGAAAAACAACATAGCTAATCAAACCTCTCTGCATCACTACGACTGTAAACAGTATACAACTACATAAGTTGAGGCCAAACAAATTATCAAGTAACAGAAACTTAGCACTAAAAATAGCTAAGATACCTACATACTAGCTTAGCCAAGTGATCAAACAAATTTAAAAGGCATTGCTAACAAATGACGCAATAACATATAAAAAAGAGAGATAGAAGCAAGAGAATCAACCAGTAGTGGTGAAGTAATACGCTTCTCAACAGCCAGAACAACGCCATCTTTTGTCTTCAACCCAATTGCAGTTGAACCCAACTGAGATATTCAATCAAAAGAAAAAAAACCAATTAACCAAGTTTAAATTCACAAGTTAGTTAAGCACGCTTAAAAAATCATGATTTTCGGAAGAAAATGGGGAAGGACTAGGTTACCTTGATGGCCTCAATGGCATACTCAACCTGAAATAATCTTCCTTCGGGAGAAAAGGTGTTGACACCTCTGTCATACTCGGTCCTTAACGGATCAATCACAACAGAAAGCAAATAAAAGGATTACGAGCTCCAGAAAAGTAATATAGTTCATTTGAAAAGGAAATGAATAAGTACAGCAGAGGAGATGAATCGAAGCGGAGAATTGAGAATGTAGATTAATTTACCTGGTGAGAAACATCGTTATTGTCTTGAATGTCGAATATAAAACCCTAAATAAATAGAAATATCAGTAATTGAAACAAAAACGAAATCTATTAATTGGAGGAGCAAAGGGAAGATGAAGAATTCACCTTCGTGCGTGTGTAAGAGACAAGTAATCTAACTCTCTGCTAGAGTTTCTCTCTTTTGCTTTTCTCGACAAGCTTCTTTTCTTGGGAGACGAGCCAAGTAAAGAAACGTTTCGTTGATGTTAAAGCCGGTAACAGTACGTTTCGTTTTTTTTTTGGTGAAACCCCGGTCGTTTTGGGCTGCACGATGGACTTCTTGTAGACGTAATGGGATGAAAATGGGCCTATAGGCTTCCTTTAGACATAATGAGCTGCAAATGGGTCAAACTTAGACATAATGGGGTGAAAATGGGCCTAAACGCTGGGTTTTCTTTAGACATAATGGGGTGAAAATGGGCCTTTGCACTGGACTTCCTTTAGACATAATGGGCTGAAAATGGGCCTTTATGCTGGACTTCCTTTAGACGTAATGAGCTGAATGGGCCTAATAGAGCCATGGCATGATCCTTTACTTGCTCTCTCTCTCTCTCTCTCTCTCTTAATTACATGTAAATATTCATTTTTTTACCCAACTCAAAAAAATTAATCTTATTTATCTAACTTCAGTCCAAAAAAAATTAAAAATTAAACAAATTAATCAATTAAAAATTAAATTAAATTACATTAAAATTTAAATGCAAAATATATTAAATAATTTTTACAAATTACCACATTAAACATATTAAAAATATTTTCATTATATCAGATTATTCAACATTAAACATAAATTATTTACTTTTAGTATATTTAGATACAAAAGTTAGTGTATAACTTTTATAATATGATTTTAGTTTTTACTAAAAATTATAATTAAAATTTCAAAAATCATTTTGCCTAAATATACAATTTCTATATTTTTAAATTAATAATATTTCTATAATTATTTTTATTAAATACAAAATAATTTTTTATTAAAAAAAAAATTTAATCAATAACAATTTTAACAATAATTTAAAAACTCACAGTAATAAATATAATGCAGCTTCTACTTTTTATTAAATTAACATAATTGTTATAATTATTTCTATATAACACTAAATAATTTTTAATTAAAAATATTTTTAATCAAATACATGTTTTAACAACAATTTTTAACATAAATTACAATAGTGTAGACTGAGAAAAATGCAGGACATGATACTGGGGAAGACTAGGTAGTAGCAGTATTGATGTGAAGAATCAGAAAGACGAGACACAGAAAATGGTGCAAGAAAAAGTTCAAAGCTAAACTGGTAAACAGAGACATAAAGACACAGACAGTATCTTAGCTTTAGATCCTTTGCCAGTCAACAATCTCCTCTGATGAACACTTATACACCACCATAAAAGCTGCCACACTCCTCCATAGCCAATATATTTTGATTACTTTCCAAAACCCACTTACATAATCCATTATCTCTTCTATATTTTCTTAACATGATTCTAAAAACCCACATAAAATTTTTAGTTTTAGATTAATTTTTAATAGCAAAATTGAATTGGGAAATGGAGATCAAGCCAGAGAAAGTCAATTTTATGCGTAATCCGAAAGAGATACAGAAATGGGGATATAATATATATATATATATATTGTCAAGGGAAGCAACCGCAGGAGGTGTGACCAGAAATAATATAATTATGTCTGTGAATCATCTTGTGAGCTTGTTCATCACCAGCTTTGTGTTGTTGCCAAGCTGCTGCTCTCCATTCTTCTGCTTTTCTATGAACATTTGCCATCCTCTTCATCAACTTCTCTTCTAGGTTTGATCTCATCTTCTGTATCTTCACCTAAAAATTATTATTATATTTATTTCTTTATTAAATTCAGAGGGAAGTGAATATTCCAATTTCCCACAAATTTCCAAACGCCTGATCATTTTCACGTGGGAATGTAGCATAAAATACTGAAACCATCATCACTTTTGAAGCATGCAAGTATATGTACATATTGAATTATGGTGGACCAGTCAAGAAAACAAAAGGGTCAGGCTGTCTTCAACCTCTGCGGGTGGCTCGAGGAGAAAGCTCAACCAGCGCGATAATAATCCATCTTTCATCTATTTACGGTCAACACTAATAATATATACACTTCATACATATACATATATTTACATATATTTATATATATACCTTGTTCATATGTCCACATCAAACCAATAGAAACTCATAATAACTTGCTGATTCAACTACCAGATACTCATTGAAGGAAACTTATAACATGATTTGGTAAATAATTTGACTAAAAAGTGTTTTAATTTTCATTGAATTCCATGTTAAAAGACAGAGAAAATAAATCTCCAATTAACACTAAATTACACAAAATAAAGAGCAAAATAAAAAAAAACAAAAATTTAACAACTCTAGACTATGATGGAAAATGATATTACATCACCCATAGAATTGTAAACCCGATATAAGGTTTCTCACCCCATAATATTCTACAGAATATGTACATAATATTCCCGATGATGCACCCAAAATCAATCCACATTAACATGAACAAATCTTAAACAACTGCAACTAATAATGCTTGGAACAAAACAAGCGAAGGAGAAACGGAGAGAGTACCTCAAGCTTTCTTGATTGAGCTTCTGCTTTTGCAGTTTGAAGATTTAACCAAGCTTGGATCTTTGCTTCTTCTCTCTGGTATCTGAGAAAAACAGCCTAAACCCTCAAAATTTTTACATGATTAAAATGTACCCTTTAAGAATTTACCATACCTCAGGCAACACTTAGTCTTCTCCTCATCAACCCAAGTAGAAAGTCTTGAATCTGAAACACTTGTTCTGCGCCCACTTCCTGTTTCAAAATGTCTGAGACTCTTTGATATTTCTTCTTCTTCCTCTTCCCTTGAGCTCCAATTTGATGTGATAGAATCATACTGAGTGCCAACTTGTAGCTTGGCTAAATGGCATTCTTGAAAATGAGCAATGTCAATGGTGCTGTTGGGGCTAGTTGGGTGAGTTAATGCCAATGGACCAGATCTATTTGCCGGCGTGTTATGACGTGCAGGCGATGAACTCTTGAAAGGGGTGTGGCATCTTGAAGTGGTGGAGCTGCCAAGAGGTGTCATCTCTGTTCCAATATCTCTGTGTTGTACCTCAGTGCCTGCATCTTTCATGGCTCCCCGGGCTGAGTTTCGGAAAAGAAACCCTTCTTTTGATGGCTCTGAGTATTGATAATCGGGTAAAACTGGTTCTACTTCGTCTGTGAACTTATCTACAGCCATTAACAAAGTTAAATAACTAGCTTGAAAGACTAATTTTCAATATGAGTTGAATCTTCTTGAAAGGAAAAGCAGAGTTCTTGAGCATATATAGTAGTGAATAATAACATCTGGGTATAGAAAAGTTCAATGTTTTTATTAGGGTTTCAAAAGGCAGGAAGAAAGAGGAAAGAGAAAAAGTTTGAGTAGAAGAAAGAAAAGCCAGTGAATAATAACATCTGGGTAGCGAAGTTCAATGCTTTATTAGGGTTTCAAAAGGCAGGAAGAGAAAAGAAAGAGACAAACTTGAGGAGAAGAGAGAAAAGTCAAAAGGGGTGAGATAATTATAGTTCAAATAAAGATTTTACCTTTTAAAAGTACATCACTTGAGGCTGAGACCCCATTAAAAGTGCTTGCAGGATTGTGATGGCGGTGGTCCAAAGTTACAGATCCTCGGAAAGTTGAGACAATCTTGGAGACTTTTTCCTCCGTCACCCGTGATTTCTCTGCCACCACCACCTCCATTCTATGCTTAAAGCTATCATATTGTTTGTATGATTGAGGCGGTGGTTTGATGGAATGAGCAGGAGAATCATGACAAGAATTGCTTATTACCCATTTCTCTGCATCATCCCACTTTGAAGGGAAACTTTTTCTGGATAAATTCCCTGCATTAAAACTGAAAACTGGTCTACCAGGTGTAGATGGAGCCTCCATTCTCCTCTGCGTAACTGAGTTTCCATCTCTCCTCCTCTGAGCAGGAACCGCATTTGAAACCGCCGGCATAGGCAGTGACTTCACAAACTCAGAAGTCTCTTTAAGATTCAGCTTGCAAAGCGGGTCAGGGAAGTTTTCTGCAGCAAATGGGTTTCCTTCACTTCTCCCATAGAAGCTCGGACTACCCTGCAACAAGAATGGCGGTGCTTGTATATCCTTAACAACAAAAATGAACCAGAACCCAATTGGGGAAAACTGCGAGCAGAAAAGAATCAAACTAAAAGTTCTTATCTTTACTAAAAGTTATTATCTTTACTTACCCCATTAGATGAAAACAGAGAAGGAGACTGAAAGTAGTTGGGACTTGTAAGATCCATAGCTTACGCCCGCATCATTTTGATCGAAAACAGTGATATTGTCATGAGAGATTGCAGTAGAACAGTATAGCTAGACAAGGCAATGCAGTGAAGAGCGAGCTTTAAACTCCCTAATTCTAAAATAGAACAACAATAACGACTGATATTATGTTGTAGCTCTTGCCTTGTTTGAGAAAATGGGGAAGAAGAAGACGAAACAGTACTTGGGGGAAAAGAGGTGGAGAGTTATTGGAAGAGGGAATGGAACAGAGAGATTATACTATAGTCTAATGGGTCCTCCGCCTAAGAATAGAGATATAATGTAAGTGGTTAGTTTTTGAAAAATCTTTCCTGTTTCATTTTTTCTGAACCCTTTTTGGGAAGCTTTTTAGTCTTCTAGTTTTAAAATTTGCCTATTGTAAATAATGAATATCAAGGGTGTTTTTCATAAGTTGCCAATGTTAAGGCTGTGTCCTGTGTTTGTCTTCATGCTCATAGGGCATAGTCATCTCATTTTTTGTGGGTATATTGATTAGATGACACACAATATAATCTTTTAATAAAAAAATATTTTTAAGGTAATTTTTAAATAAAAATACATAAAAATGCGCTAATTGAATCAAATTCATAATCTTTTCTAAAAAAATAAAATAACATACTCAATAAAACAGGGATAGTATTTTTTAATTTGTTTAATTCAACTTTTCATATCTAATTTGATCTATTTTTTTCGTTCAAGACAGCTCTGGATATGAATGAGCTCGGATCGACAAAAAAAAAAAAGAGTTTATAAGGGTGTACTACTCTCACTTCGATCAAAAAAATTATACTAGAGTAAGGTATTCGGTCTAGACTAGATCATACCAAAATAATATGATTTAGTCTTCAGTATATGAGTACAAACCGATCTAATTCTAATCTAATCCTGATATAGGCTGACAAGAAAGATAAAATGCCATAGCCTAAGTTTATCACTCTCGTAGTTATCTCACCTCTCTCTATGCAACTCTCCCTGATCCTCATTGCTCATTGCTAGCTCTTTTCAATCCTCAATACACACAGCACATGAGTGCTGGAAGTGGAGGTGTTTTCAGAGTCACAAGGTACTAAAAGGCCAGGAAAAATAGTCCGAGTAGCTTAAGACTCATTTAATTCATCACTCAAAAATCCAAAGTCAAAATAAAAAATTTATGATTAAATTTAAAAATTTGTAACAACAAATAAAAAAATAAACCTAAAACCATGTAGATTATAATATTAATAAAATTATAATAACAAATATTCTGAAAGAAGAAGGTTTTTTTCTTTGATAAACAAAATATTGTTATATCTTTTTTTTAATTTATACTCATTATTTACCTTAATAGAATTTTAATGTAATACCCAGGCCCGAATTTTGACCCGGGATCAATTTCAGTATTTTAAAAAAAATAAATAAAGAATTATTTATAATTTAATTTCATTAAATTATTGAAAAAAAATAGGTAATGATGTAATTGAAAATAATTTTGAGAGAAATGGGTAAAAATTTGGATTCGAAAGGTATTTTTTAAAGAAAAATTAGAAATAGGAGGTCAAAATATAAATAGAAAAAGTTCGACCACGTAAAACCGCCCAGTCAGCAGCCCCGACGAATTGGAGCACATTGCTTGGCAAGGTACGCTGACATCGGTGACATGCGGGAGGCCATACGGGCGATCTGTGTGCCCTGTGATCGGATGACCCAAAATCGATCTCGCGCGCATGGATAGCCTGGATTTGTTTCCCTCTTAGGCGCAATCGGACAGACAAGATCAAATTGCGATGAACGCTCCAGATTCGTTTTCTTCTTACACGGGATTGGACGGACGAGATCAATTGCGATGAACGACCAAGATCGACGTAGGATGAGTATAAATACTTCGCGTTACATGGGAGCCCAAACCCTAGCTGTCAACCCCGCAGGAGAAGAAGAACTAGGCACCGAAGAAGGAAATCGACTGCTGACTTTTGCCACATCGAAGTCACCATCGGCCGCCAAAAAATGTAAAAATTCTCCCTACCTGCTCGGAATTCGATTTCGAACACCCATGTGGCTAAATCATAGCAAGAGGGACGGTAAGTGAGCCGAAAATTGCGGGCAAAGCCCGATGGAGCCGCCGCGGCCAAAACCCCAAAATCCTCCAATGAACCCCTTCCTGATTCCTGTTTTACGTGATTTTTTAATCATTGTGTTCATCGTCATTTTCTGTGCAGGTTAGCTGAATAAAGAACCTCAGTCACGAAGGAGGACCGGCGGAGCCGCCGCACCTAGAAGTTCTCCCCGCTGGTAGGTTCGATTTTTTGTAATTTTATGATCAACCGAGGCTCCTAAAATATTTTTCTGGAGAAATACAGCCAAAATTGACCAAAACCAGCCAAAACTGGTCAGGGCAAGGCAAACCGCCATCATGGGCGGCAAAGCCGGCACCGTGCCAGAACTCCAAAATTGGTCAAAAAGAGTTTTGGGCACTGATTTTGGATTTGTGGGGTATTTTTAGGTGCGTGACAAATATTTTGGATTCTGCATAAAAAATTCAGAAAATTCAGTACTTATTAAGAGGCGTAAAAGATAGTGTGATGTTCCGAAACACCGATCTAGCTAAGGATCCCTCACACTATTCTCCATTACGGTAAATTGAGGCTTAATGTTGCATAATTTCATATTTTTATGAAAAATTAGAGAACCCTAAAAATTACAGGTCACTAGTGGAGACAGAACCAGTTAGTTCACAATTGTTCTGATTTCCAGTTTATATTCTTATATTGCTCTATTTGTTTATTATTATATGGTGCATGTTCTAAATTTATATTTTCTATAGCCTTATCGATTTATCTGGTTTATTTTGTTGTATTGCATCAGCATGAACATGGTTTAATAGATCTATAAATGAAATATGAGATAGTGGTTTGCGTAGTTAATTGTTTTGTTGATAGAAATCTCTATGTGAAAGACTTACTGGGTACCCAGGGAAAGGGTGGACGGGTCTGGTACATAGGTAACTCTACCGTGAATGTTACCTTAGGTGAACGAGACTAGAAAGTCCCTTACCAAAAAGGTTTAGGATAAATGATTCACCCTTATACCGAACGGGATATCTAGGCGATAGAATGTTTGACATCCATTATCGGATGGGGAATGGGGACGACCAGTTAAATTGGATATTGAGTTTATGAGTAGGGGGACATCCCTATGGACTTACAGGGGTACCGATAAGCAGGTAAAAATAGAAGGTTATCGTTCCTTGGTATTATATGCGTGAAAATAAAAAGTGGTATGAATATGGGTCTCCATAGGTTATTTTTAGAAAAACTCATTACATAAATACAGAATAAATGATTTACATCAAATTAAGGATTCTATTAGTTATTTTTTTAATTTTTACCAATCTTCAGTTTTTCGTATATGTGATATTCTTACTGAGTTAGTGTAGCTCACCATTTCATTAACAATTTCATATTAAGATGACCAAGATCTAGATCTCGATCAACAAAAGGGTTGTGAGTAGTTCACCACCCATACTCCTTTCAAGTACTACTGAAAGTTATCCTAAGATATTTATTTATTCGCTTTTCTTTAATTAACGTTATCTTTTAATAGGGACATTCCCATAGCCCTATTGGCTATTCTAAACTATTGTATAAGGAATATAAATCTTAAACTCTGTTATTCACTTTCACATTTAAAACTTTAAATTCATTTCTATTTAAGGTTCTGGACCTCTACAGTTGGTATAAGAGCCGCGTTCCTCAGAACTATTCTTTACACAAAGACTTAAAAAAAATATCAAATACGAATTATCGCTCAACCCTTCATTATGAAATGCATGTACAAATAGATGAGGAGATGAAGGCCCCCACTAAACTGAGCACCCTAGGAGGGTTCACTTCGAAAAGATGTTGACCAGCTCTTTGAGATGTTGGAGAGACTCGTCGCTACCCAGCAGGCTCGGGAGGAAAGGAGGGAGCTACCTGACCATCCCCCGCTGCCATAGTTTGAGCCACCCTTGTAGTGGGAAGATCCAGAGCTATCCTGGTAAAACCCTACTCCTCCACTGTACCATCCGACACCACCACAGTACAATCTGGTGCCTCCACCTCATCATCCAATACCGCACAATACAATCTGGTGCCTCCACCATATCATCCGACACCACTACAGGGCCACCTAATCCCTCCCCAGTGCAAATTTAGTCCATCTTCCACGGGACCCAGTTCTACCCATGATGGACCCAAGCTACATTGAAAGATACAAAAGACTAAACTCATATACTTTTGCATGAGCATCCTTTTGAAGAAGCCGAGTACTGATTAGCTGAGACAGAGAAGGCTTTTGCGACTCTTGGGGTGGTTCCCGAACATAAAATTGTACTTACCACCTACATGCTTATGGGAGAGATAGGTAGCTGGTGACAGCTCAAGCAGGCCACCCTGCCCGTTCAAGTCACTTAGAAACAGTTTCTGATGGCCTTCAATATAGAGTATCTCCCAGAGCACTTCCGACATCTGAAAGAAATGGAGTTTGCACATATAGTCCATGGTGATATGACTATATCGGAGTATGCCTGAAGGTTCCTAAAGTTGGGTCGGTATTCCCCTGAGAGCACGATGGATAAAGACAAGAAGGCAAGGAAGTTCGAGTGGGGCCTTTGTCCTGAGATTAGATAGCAGCTGTACGTATTTGAGCTCAGTACTTACTCAGCTATTCTAGCCAAGTCATAGCTAGTAAAGAGGAACTTTCACATATTTCCTCTAGTAGTGGAGAATCCCAGACCCCCAGTTTCACACCGCAAACCAACACCCACTGCACCAGTTCAGCAGAACAAGAGACCTATGCCAGTAACTCAGGCTCCGGTAACAGGACGCGGTATGACTTATCAACATTGTGGCAAAGATCATGGGGACCAACCCTGCTATCACCTCAACAATATTTGCCGCATATGTGGGATTACCCAATACTATGCGAGAGAGTGCCCGTGAAATCAGAACCAAACCAGACCTCCTATCTAGGGTAAAGCTTACAACCTCACTCATAAGGATGCTGAAGCCAACCCATATATGATACATGGTACGTACACTATCTGTAATCACCTTGCACATATTTTAATTGATACTGGTGCTTTACATTCATTTGTCTCACATGTTTTTATACCAAACTTGAATGTATTACCTAAAAGACTTGATTATATGTTGTTTGTGTCTACTCTTGGTAGTAGGACACTACTAAGGGAGGTTTTATACAAAGCTTGTATTATAGACATAACAGATAAGAAATTGAGTGTGGACTTAATAGAGATTGACACGGAAGACTTTGATGTAATTTTAAGAATGAATTGGTTAATGATGTATCACGCTACCGTAAATTTTTTTCACAAAAAATTTGTATTCAACCCTCCTAATAAAGAGTCATTTACAAGTTAATAAAAATTTTAAATATTATTCCCTCATGGCAATTTTCTAATTATAAAGTGCTTTAACTTGGTTATTTTCTCTACACTAGGAAAATCTAAGAAAAAAATTTGTATTTAAGAGATTTCAGTAGTTCGAAACTTCTCGAATGTGTTTCTTGATGAACTACCTGGACAATCAGTGGACATATAAGTTGAGTTCACCATAGATCTTCAACTAGATACCCAGCCTATCTTAGTTGCCCCTTACCGCATGAGTCGTGTTGAGATGGAAGAGTTGAGAAAATAGATCAATAAATTACAGAATAGTAGGTTCATCCGATATAGTGTATCCCTTGGGGTGCTGGAGTCACATTTATAAGAAAAAATAATGGAATGTTAAGGTTATGTATTGACTACAAGGGATTGAATAAGGTCACGATCAAGAACAAGTACCCGTTCTCCAAGATCGATGATCTTTTTGACTAGTTGCAGGGTGCTCAGGTCTTCTCCAAAATAGACTTGTATTCAGGTTACTATCAGGTAAAGATCAAAGCAGAGAACATTCTCAAGACAGCCTTCAGAACCAGGTACGGATACTATGAGTTCCTGGTCATGCCATTTGGACTAATCAATGCACTAGGTATTTTTATGGACTTGATGAATAGAATTTTCAGACAATTTCTGAATCAGTTTGTTATTGTATTTATCGATGATATCCTATTCTATTCAAAAAGTAGGGAGGAACACGCTCACCACCTGACTCAAGTTTTGTAGGTTCTTAGAGAAAAGAAGTTGCATGCAAAGTTGAGTAAGTGTGGATTCTACCTCGAGCAGACTACCTTTTTAGGGCACATTATATCAAGGAATGAAGTGTCAGTGAACTCCAAAAAAGTTTAGGTAGTGCTTGGTTGAGAGAAATTGACATCGGTCAAGGAGATTCATAGTTTTCTAGGAATGGTAGGTTATTTTCGTAAGTTTATGGAAGGATTTTCTAACCTAGCTGCTCCTTTGATCCAGCTCACGAAGAAAAACGTTAAGTTTGAACTGAACGAGGACTATGAAAGGAGCTTTTTAGAACTCAAGAAGCAGTTGACTACTACACCTGTGTTGGCTTTACCAAGTGGGACAAGTGAATATGCAATTTATAGTGATGCCTCCTACTTGGGGTTGTGTTGTATTCTGATGTAGCATGGGAAGGTCATAAATTTATGGGTCCAGGCTGTTGAAGAATCACGAGAAAAACTACCCCACCAACGACTTAGAACTTGCTGCTATTATCCACATCTTGAAGACCTGGCACCACTACTTATATAGAGAGAGTTTTGAGATTTATGCCGACCATAAGAACTTGAAGTACATATTCACTCAGAAAGATCTCAACATGCATCATAGACGTTGGATAGAGCTCCTCAAGGACTATGATTGTAATATTTTATTTCACTCAAGCAAGGACAATGTGGTAGCCGACGTGCTCAACAGAAAAAGTGCAGGTATGTTAGCTCACATAATAGTTTCGAAATGCAGAGTAATAGGGGTCACACAACAGATACAACTTTAGAACTTGAAGAGAGTTACATGTTTGGCCCACCTAACTTTTCAACATGAATTGATCTAGAGAATAAAGGAAGTCCAATCCGCCAATTTCATCCTAACAGCTCTCAGAAAGAATGCATAATAGGGAGTAAATTCAGAATTCCGAGTCTCTACCAATGGGTTACTCAGATTTCAGGACAGGGTGTGTATTTCAGGTGACAGTAAATTAAAAAAGAATATCATGACAGAGGTTCATAACTCAAAGTTCATCATGCATCTCGAAAGTATTAAATATATCAAAGTATATGACCCCAATTTTAGTAGAACATGATGAAAAGAGAGGTAACTAACTTTATTTCTAAGTGTCTAGTATGTCAACATGTCAAGGTAGAGCATCAACACTCAAATGGACTACTTTAACAATTACCGATCCCGGAGTAGAAGTGGGAACATATCATAATAGATTTCGTGACAGGATTGCCTATGGAACGCTTATGACATGATGCTATTTGGGTAATTGTCGACCAGTTTATCAAGTATTCTCACTTCTTAGCATTCAAGATGACTGACCTCTTGGACAAGCTAGTAAGAATGTATATTCGGGAGATAGTCAGGTTACATGGAGTGCCAGTGACAATAGTATCTGACAGAGACTCCAGGTTTATTTCTCGATTTTGGTCTAGTTTTCAGTAAGTCATGAGAACGAAATTGTCTCTTAGTACTGCATTCCAGCCTCAGACCGATGGACAATCAGAAAGGATGATTTACATACTGGAAAATATGCTCTGAGCTTGTGTTTTAAACTTCAAGGGCCATTGGGATGATCATTTATCTTTAATAGAGTTTACCTATAATAACAGCTACCAGGCAAGTATCGATATAGCTCCGTACGAGACATTGTATGACTGCTAATATAGATCGCCGATCTGTTGAGAATAGGTGAGTGTTAGAAAATTGTTCGGCTCAGATCGTGTGGAGGAGACTACAACCAAGATAATTAAGATCAAGAAGAACATTCAAACGACTCAGAGCAAGCAAAAGAGTTATGCAGGCACACGAAGAAGGGATTTGAAATTTGAGAAAGGTGATCGAGTATTCCTCAATGTCAATCCTTTCAAAAGAATCAATATGTTTGGCAAGAGGAAAAAATTAAATCTCCAGTTCATTAGGCCATTTGAGATATTAGACAGAATTGGTACGGCCACCTATAGGCTGGCACTACCTCCAGATCTATCCAGGATTCATAATGTGTTTCATGTGTCCATGCTACGCAAGTACAACTTGGACTCCTCACACATATTGTCCCATAAGCGCCCTTCACTCCAGGAGGATCTATCATATGAGGAGGTACTAGTGGGGATTATAGACCGAAAAAGTAGAGTACTCTGCAACAGAGAAATTTCCTTTGTCAAGGTCCTATCACAGAATCACACACAGAAAGAGGCCACATGGGAGCTAGAATCGGACTTTAGAGACAGTATCCTCAACTGTTTGACTAAGTGAGAGGGTGACAAATGTAAGGGACCAAATTTCTTCTTAAAAGGGGCAGAGTTGTAATACTTGAGTTCGAATTTTGGTCTGGGATCAATTTCAGTATTTTAAAAAATAAATAAAGAATTAATTATAATTTAATTTTGTTAAATTATTGAAAAAAATAGGTAGGGATGTAATTGAAAGCAATTTTGGGAGAAAGTGATAAACATTGGAGTTTAATGGGTGTTTTTGAAAGAAAAATTAAAAACAGGGAGTCAAAGTGCAAAAAAAAAAGGCAACGTCAGCAATCCTGATGAATCGGAGTACGCCGCGTGTCAAAACAAGCTGACGTCAGTGTCATGTGGGCAATCCGCGTGCCCAGTGATCTGAAGATCCATGTTTGATACCGCGCGTGTGAATGGCAGACCAATGAGATCAATCGGAATGAACGGTTCAGATTCGTCCATGTAATCAGCATAAACAGGAAAAGATCGGATGGCCTTCCTCGCTCTACGTTGACGCGAATGGACGGTCCATATCAACACGAGATGGATATAAATACCTCAAGTCGCAGGAAAACCCAAAGCCTAGCTGCCAGCTCCCGCCAGAGAAGAAGAACCATGCACCAGAGAAGAAGGCCGACTGCCGCCGCTTGGAATTTGGGGATTTAATTCCCCAAAAAATGTAAAAATTTTTTCTTATCCGCTCATAATTTGATTTCGAGCCTCCCTATGCCCATATTGGAGAAAGAGGGATAGCGGGTGAGCCAAAAATCACGTGTAAAGCTCAGCGGAGCTGTCACCGCCTAAAACTAAAAATTCCTCCGATGAGCCCCTTTTCGCTTCCTGTTTCGCATGATTTTTCGATCATTGTATTCGCCGTCATTTTCTTTACAGGTTAGTTAAAGAAAGAACCCTAACCACGAAGGAGGAGTGGCGGAGCTACTGCACCCGGAGACCCCCCAGCCAGTATGTTCGATTTTTTGTGATTTTTCAGCCAACTGAGGTCCCCTAACGTATTTTTTGCAGGGATACATGTACAATCGGCCAAAACCGGTTAGGTCGAGGCAAACCATCTTTGTGGGCGGTGGAGCCAGCACTGAAGCACGGCGGCACTGCAGTGTTGGAACCCTAAAATTGGTCGAAAAGCGTTTTAAATACCAATTTTAGATTTTTAAGGTATTTTTAGGTACGTGACGAATGTTTTGGATTGTGTAGAAAAAATTTAAGAAATTTTGTACCCGTTAGGAGGCGTAGTATATAGCGCGACGTCTCAAAATACCGATTCGGATAAGGATTCCTCACCCTATTATCCGTTACGGTAAATTGAAACTTAACGATGTATAATTTTATGCTTTTGTAAAAATTTAAAAAATTTAAAAAATAATTATAGGTTACTAATAGAGGCGATATCGATTAGTTCACAATTGTCATATTTATTGTTTATTTTCTTGTACTGTCCTACTTGTTTGTTATCATATTGTGCATGTTCTTAATTTATACTTTTTATGGTCTTATCGATTTTTCTGGTGTATTCAATTATCTAATTACTCGATCCATTATTATGATAAGTTATATCATCTGCATAAATGTCGTCTAATTGATCTGTAAATATAATATGAGATATTGGTATTCGTTTTTTGGTTGTCTTATTGATGAGAATCTTTATGTGAAAGACATACTGGGTACCCAAGAAAAGAGCAGATGAGCCTGGTACATAGGAAAATCTACTGTAAATATTACCTCAGCCGGACAGGGCTGGAAAGTCCTTTATCGGAAAGGTTCAAGAAATATAGTTCACCCTCATACTGGACGGCGTATCAAAGCAATTGAATGTTTGACACCTATTACTGGACTGGGTATGGGGACGGCCAGTTAATTGTTAAAATTGAATATTGGGTTCACGAGTAGGGGGACATCCATGTGGACCCAAAGGGGTACCAATAAGTAAATAAGAAAGGAAAATTATCTTCTCTTGTTCTCTTATGCGTGAAAATAAAAAGTGGTATAGATATGGGTCTTCATAGGTTATTTTTTAAAAAACTCGTAACAGTAAGTATTAAACAAATGTCTTTAAGTTAAATATATTTAATTAAAGTAAGAGCTCCATTAGTTGTTTTTTTTTTATTTTTACCAATCTTTAGTTTTTTGTATCTGTAATTAATATGATATTCTTGTTGAGATAGTGTAGCTCACTATTTCAGATCAAGAAAACTAAGATCTAGATCCCGATCAATAAGAACGTTGTGAGTAGTTCACCACCTGGACTTCCTTCAAGTGCTAGTGAAAGTTGTTATAAGATGCTTATTTATTTGTTTTTCTTTAATTATCGTTTATATTTTAGAAGGGATATTTCCGTAGTCTTATTGGGTATTCTAAATTGTTATATAAGAAATGTAAAATTTAACTCTATTATTCAATTCTGCATTTAAATTATAAATTTATTTTCTTTAAGGTTCTGGGTCTTTACAGTTGATATCAGAGCCACGTTCCTCTGAACTATTCCTTATATAGACTTAAAAATACCAAATACAAACTATCGCTCAACCATTCTTTATGAAATATAGGTATAAGGATATGAGGAGAGGAAGACCCTCACTAAATTGAGCAGACCGGGATGGTTCGCTTTGAGAGGCTGTTGACTGACTCTTTGAGATGTTGGAGAGACTCATCTCTGCTCAGCAAGCCTGGAAGGAAAGGAGGGAGTTGCCTTACCCTCATCTGTTATCATAATTTGAGCCACCCTTACAACGAGAAGATAGGGAGCCACCCCGGTACAACCCTGCTCCTCCACCGTATCATCCAGCATCACCAAAATACAATTCGGTGCCTCTACTGTATCATCTGACACCACCATAGGGCCACTAGGTCCCTCCACAGCACAATACAATCCCTCTTCTACGGGACCCAGTTCCACCCATGATGAACCTAGACTATATTGAAAGGTACAAAAGACTAAACCTATCTACTTTTTCAGGGGCATCCTCTTTCGAAAAGGTCGAGTATTGGTTAGTTGAGATAGAGAAGACTTTTGCAACTCTTGGGGTGATTTCCGAACAGAAAGTTGTATTTGCCACCTACATATTTGTGGGAGAGGCAGGTCACTGGTGGCAGCTCAAGCAAGCCACCCCACCCGTTCCAATCACTTGGGAACAGTTTTTGATGGTCTTCAATGCTGAGTACCTCTCATAGCACATCTGTCATTTGAAGGAAATAGATTTTTCACACTTAATCCAGTGTGATATGACTGTGTCGGAGTATGCCCGAAGGTTCTTAGAGTTGGGTCCGTATTCTCTAAAAATCATGATGGATGAAGGCAGGAAGGCAAAGAAGTTCGAGTGGGGCCTCCATCATGAGATTAGACATTGTACGTATTTAAGCTTAGCACCTACTCAGCTGTTCTGGCCATGGCACAGCTAGTGGAGAGGAACCTTCACATCTTTCCTCTAGTAGTGGGGAATTTCATACCCCCAGTTTCACACTACAGACTAGCACCCACTGTATCGGTTCAGCAGAACAAGAGATTTAGGCCGGTGACTCAGGCTCCTCCTTAGGCTTTGGTAGCAGGATGCGGTAAGACTTGCCAACACTGTGGCAATGATCATGGGGACCGACCTTGCTATCATCTCAACAATAACTGCCGCATATGTGGAACTGCCCAACACTACGCGAGAGAGTGTTCGTGAAATCAGAACCAGACCAGACCTCCTATTCAGGGCAGAGCTTACAACCTCACTCAACAAGATGCTGAAGCTAACCCGGACATGATACATGGTATGTACACTATCTATAATCACCTGACACATGTTTTGATTGATACTTATACTTAACATTCATTTGTCTCATATACTTTTATACAGAACTTGAATGTATCACCCGAAAGATTTGATTCTGTGTTGTTTGTATCTATTCTATAAATATAACACTACTAGGCGAGGTTATATCATAGACATAGCAGATAAAAAATTGAGTATGGACGTGATAGAGATTGACACGGGAGACTTTAATGTAATCCTAGGAATGAACTGCTCAGCAGCATACCACGCCACCGTAGATTGTTTCAACAAGAAACTTGTATTCAACCTTCCTAAGAGGAGCCATCTATAAGTTAATAAAAAAAATTTTAAATGTTATTCACTCATGGCAATTTTCTTATTATATAGTGTTTTAACTCGGTTGTCTTCTCTACATTAGGTAAACCTAAAAAAAAAGTTATATTCAAGAGATCCCGGTAGTCCAAGACTTTCTGGATATATTTTCTGATGAACTACCCGGATTACCAGTAGACAAGAAAGTTGAGTTCACCATAGATCTTCAGCATGACATCCAGTCTATCTCGGTTGCCCCTTATTGCATGAGTCGGGTTGAGATAGAAAAATTGAGAAAACAGATCAATAAATTACAGATAGTGGGTTCATCCGACATAGTGTGTCCCCTTAGGTACTGGAGTCATATTTGCGAGAAAAGGGGATAAGATGTTAAGATTATGTATTAATTACAAAGGATTGAACATGGTCACAATCAAGAACAAGTACCCCCTCTTCAGAATTGATGACCTTTTAATCAGTTTTAGGGTGCCCAGATCTTCTCTAAAATAGATTTGCATTCTGGTTACCATCAGGTAAAGATCAGGTAGAGAGCATTCTCAAGATAGCTTTCAGAACTAGGTACGGACATTATGAATTCCTGGTCATGTCGTTTGGACTAGTCAACACACCAGTCATTTTTATGGACTTTATGAACATAATTTTTAGAAAATTCTTGAATCAGTTCGTCATTATGTTTATTGATGATATCCTGGTATATTTAAAGAGCATAGAGGAACACGTTCATCACCTAACTCAGGTCTTGCAGGTTCTTAGGGAGAAGAAACTGTATGCAAAACTGAGCAAGTGTGGGTTGTGGCTCGAGCAGACTACCTTTCTAGGGCACATCATATCAAGGGATGAAGTATCAGTAAATTCCAAAAAAGTTAAAGCAGTACTTGGTTGGGAGAAATTCACATCGATTAAGTAGATTCGTAACTTTATAGGAATGATAGGTTATTACCACAGGTTTTTAGAGGAATTTTCTAGCCTAACCGCTCCTTTGACCTAGCTCACAAAGAAGAATGTTAAGTTTGAATGGAACGAAGATTACAAAAGGAGCTTTACGAAGCTCAAGAAGTGGTTGACTACTGTACCCGTGTTGGCTTTACTAAGTGGGACGGGTGGATATACAATATATAATAATGCCTCCTACCTAGGGTTGGGTTGTGTTCTGACGCAGTATGATAAAGTCATAGCTTATGGTTCTGAGCAGTTGAAGGGTCATGAGAAAAATTACTCCACCCACGACTTAGAACCTGCCACCATCACCCACACCTTGAAGACTTGACACCACTACTTGTATGGAAAAACTTTTGAGATTTATACTGACTATAAGAGCTTAAAGCATATATTCACTCAGAAGAATCTCAACATACGTTAGAGGCATTGGATAGAGCTCCCCAAGAACTACGATTGTAATATTTTGTATCATCCGAGCTAGGACAATGTGGTAGCTGACGCGCTCAGCAGAAAAAGTACAGGTATGTTAGCTCAACTAATAGTTTCTGAATGCAGGGTAATAGGGTCACACTACATATACGACTTTAGGACTTGAAGAGAGTTACATGCTTGGCCCACTTGACTGTTCAATCCAAATTGATTCAGAGAATAAAAAAAGTTCAATCAACCGATTCCACCATAACAGCTCTCAAGAAGGATGTAAAACAGAGAATAAATCCAGAATTTTGAGTCTTTGTCGATGGGTTACTCAGATTTCAAGACAGAGTGTGTATTCTAAATGATAGTGAACTGAAAAAGGACATCATGATAGAAGCTTACAGTTGAAGATAGAGATAACCGACTTCATCTCTAAGTGTATGGTATGTCAACAGGTTAAGGTAGAACATCAACACCCAGGTGGCCTACTTTAGCCATTACCGATCCCAAAGTGGAAGTGAAAATATATCACAATAGACTTTGTGACTGAGTTACCTAAGGCTCGCTCAAGACATGATACTATCTGGGTGATTGTCGACTCTCTCACTAAGTCGTCACACTTCTTGGCTATCAAGATGATCGACCCTTTGGAAAAGTTAGTAAGAGTATATATTCGGGAGATAATCAAATTACATAGAGTTTTAGTGACAGTGGTATCCGATAGAGGCCCTAGGTTCATCTATCGGTTTTGGTCTAGTTTTCAACAGGCCATGGGAAGGAAATTGTCCCTTAGTACCGCATTCCACCCTCAAACTAATGGATAATCAGAGAGGATGATTCGCATACTAGAGGATATGCTTTAAGCTTGTGCTCTAGACTTCGAGAGCCATTGGGATGATCACCTACCTTTGATAGAGTTCGTTTACAATAACAGCTACCAAACAAGTACTGACATAGCCCCGTACGAGGCACTGTATGGCCGTCCCTGCAGGTCACTGATTTGTTAGGAAGAGGTGAGTGATAGAAAGTTATTCGACCCAGATCTTGTAGAGGAGACTACAACCAAGATAATTGAAATTATGAAGAACATTCAGATAGCTCAGAGTAGGCAGAAGAGTTATGCAGACACCCAAATGAGGGATTTGGAATTTAAAAAAGTAATCGAGTATTTCTTAAGGTCACATCTTTCAAGGGGATCATTAGGTTTGCCAAGAGGGAGAAATTAAATCCCCAGTTCATCGGGCTATTTGAGATCTTAGACCAGATTGGTACGACCGCCTACAGACTAGCACTACCTCCAGAGCTATCCAGGGTTCATAATGTATTCCACATATCCATACTATGTAAGTACAACCAGGACCCCTCACACATTTTATCCCACGAGTCTCTTTCACTCCAGGAAGATCTATCCTACAAGGAGGTGCTGGTAGGCATTGTAGACCGGAAGAGCAAAGTACTTCGCAACTGAGAAATTCCCTTTGTTAAGATCCTATAGCAGAACCATACGCAGGAAGAGGCCACTTGGGAACTGGAATCAAGCTTCAGGGCTTAGTACCCTCAACTATTCGATTGAGTGAGAGAGTGACCAATTTAAGGGATCAAATTTTTTTAAGGGATGAGAGTTGTAATACCCGAGCCCAAAAAATAATCTGGGATAATTTTTTCTCATTAAATTATTTTATTAGAATAATTATTTAATTTAGTTTATTTTTATTTAATTAAAATTTTGAGAAAAAATGAATTATGGACGAGATTGAAAATAATTCTGAAAAAAATGGGTGAAAATTTGAGTTTAGGGGATATTTATGAAAGAAAAATTAGAAATAGATGGTCAAAGTGCAGAAAATAAAAGTTCGACCACGTGGGATGGCCCAATCAGCAGTTCTGACGAACCGGAACATGCTGTGTGTCAAAACACGTTGACATTGGTGCCACGCAGGCAATCCGCATGCCCAGCGATCTGACGGCCCAGTTTCGATCCTGCATACGTGAACAGCTCAAATTTGTTCCCTTATTAGGTGCGATCAGACGAACGAGATCAATCGTGTTGAATGACCCATATTTGCCCACGGAATTGGCCTAAACAGGTAAAGATCGGACGTCCTCATTGCTCCATGTCGACGTGAATGAACAGTCCAAATCGACGCCAGATGGGTATAAATACCTTGTGTCACATAAAAACTCAAACCATAACCGCCAGCCCCTGTCGGAGAAGAAGAATAGGTGACGGAAAAGAAGGTCGACCACCGACTGCCATCGCACCAGAGCCACTGCCGACCATTAAAAAAGGTAAAAAAATTTCCTACTCGTTCGGAATTCGATTTCGAGTCTCCCTGTGGCTATATTGGAGCAAGAGGGACGGCGGGTGAGCAAAAAACTACGGGCAAAGCCCGGCGGAGCCGCCGCAGCCAAAACCCAAAAATCCCTCCGATAAGTCCCTTTCTGCTTCCTGTTTCACATAATTTTTTGATTATTGTATTCACCGTCCTTTTTGTGTTAGTTAATTGAAGAAGGAACTCTAGCTACGAAGGAGGACGGCGGAGACCCCCGCCAGTAAGTTCATTTTTTGTGTTTTTTGACCAACTAAGACCCCATAACATATTTTTTTGTTGGGATACATAAATAATCGGCCAAAACAGGCCAGGTCGATGCAAACTACCGCCATGGTCGGTGGAGCTGGTGCCGGAACACGGTGGCACTACCATGCCGGAACCCCAAAATTGGCCAGAAAGAGTTTTGGACATGATTTTAGATTTTTGGGATATTTTTAGGTACGTGACGAGTGTTTTGAATTTTACAAAAAAAATCAAGGAAACCTAATACCCGTTAGGAGATATAGTAGACAATACAACATCTCGAAACATCGATCGGGGTAAGGATCCCTCATCTTATTCCCTGTTATGGTAAATTGAAGCTTAATGATGTATAATTTTATATTTTTGTGAAAATTTAAAAAACCTAAAAATACTTACAAGTCATTAATAGAGACGGAACCGGTTCGTTCATAATTGTCATAATTTCTTGTTTATTTTCCTATATTGTCCTACTTACTTGTTATCATATTGTACATGTTCTTAATTTATAGTTTCTATAGTGTTATCAATTTATCTAGTTTATTCAGTTATCTAGTTACTCGGTCCCTTGTTATGATAAACTATATCATCTGCATAAATGTCGTCTAATTGATTTGTAAATATAATATAAAATATTGGTATTTGTTTATTGGTTGTTTTGTTGATGAGAATCTTTATGTGAAAGACTTACTGGGTATTTAGAGAAAGGCCGGATGGGCCTAGCACATAGGAAACTTTACTGTAAACATTACCTCAGCTGGACGGGGTTGGAAAGTCCCTTATTGAAAGGTTTGGGAGATATAGTTCACTTTCATACCGGACGGGGTATCGAGACGATAGAATGATTGGCACCCATTACCGAACGAGGTATGAAGACGACCAATTAATTATTAAACTTAGATATTAGGTTCACAAGTAGGGGGACATCCCAATTAGTCAACCCCCAGGAGTACCAATAAGTAAGTAAGAAAGAAAAATTGTCGTATCTTATTCTCTTATGCGTGAAAATAAAAAGCAATATAAATATAGGTCTTTATAAATTATTTTTGAAAAACTTGTAACGGTAAGTATTAAACAAATATTTTTAAGTTAAATGTATTAAATTAAAGTAAGGGCTCCATTAGTTATTTTTCTGATTTTTACCAATATTTAATTTTTTGCATTTGTGATTAATGTGATATTTTTACTAAGTTACTGTATATCACTATTTCATTAACTATTTCATATCAAGAAGACCAAGATTCAGATCCCGGTCAGTAAGAGGGTTGTGAGTAGTTCACTATCTAGACTCTCTTTTTAAGTGCTAGTGAAAGTTGTACTAAAATGCTTATTTACTAACTTTTCTTTAATTACCGTTTCTCTTTTAGAAGAGATATTCTCGTAACCCTATTGAACATTCTAAATTATTGTGTAAGGAATATAAACCATAACTTTATTATTCGCTTCCACATTTAAATTATAAATTCATTTCTTTTAAGGTTCCGGACTTTTATATATTTTTTGTATCTTTTAGAAATAAATTCTACCATTTATGTAAAAGATTTACTTATATATTTATATAAATTTGAGAAAAAAAAATTATTTGAAATAGTAAATGAAATCTCTCTCTCTCTCTCTCTCTCTCTCTCTCTCAATATATATATATATAATAAATAAAAAGAAAAAAATAATAATGTTTGGTTGCATACCCATTGAAAATGCACAAGAAGATGACTCCTAAACTGTAAGCAACACCCCATATTTATCATATTTAATTCTATGCCATTCCTATGTATATGTTTATAGTAATATATAATTAAAATTTTATTAATTGGGAGCATTTCTAGTTGTGTGAAATGATGCAATCATTTCATTACGAAGTTTTAGATTTACTTTTATAATACCTAACTAGTTGATGATTTAGACAGAGACTTTTGATCACAACTAAAAAAAAAAAAAAAGAATAAACAGTCCCACCATCTTCATTTAGTTTTTATAAATATTTTAATAAATTAAAATTAAAATTTTATTCAATTAAATATTATAAATTAATTATTTTTTTTATAATATAAATAAATAAAAAGAAGAAATAGGGGGAGAGTATAGCCAATCATTAATTTGTTTATTAATAAAAACAAAACTCCATACATTTTTATTGTTATTATCATCTCATTTTATTATTATCATTATTATTATTATTATTATTATTTTGTGTGCGTATGAAGGGAACAAATGAAGATAGGTAGTTGGTGGGCCTTATATTCACAGAGAGAGAGAGAGAGAGTCCCATCAATATATACAGTAACTTTTAACCCTTCAAATTAAAGATAATTTAATTATTTTGAAATTTTTATAAACATAATAAATTTTTTAAAATTTAATTTAACCACTGTAATCTTGATAAGACAGTAATAAAGTAAATCCTTAATTCTAAAACTATAATATTCTCAAAATTTTATGTCAATAATAAACTTTAAATTATTAAACTATTATAACACACATGATATAATAAATATTATATATATGTATAAGGGATAGGTAATATATAAAATAATTTTTAATTATAAATTATGATTAATGGTTTTTTTTTTTTATGTCAATATAAAGTATTAATGAGCATAGTCTATAGATGATATTTTTGGTAGTCTTTTAAATTCATATTCACCTCTTAAAATACCCTTAATTTTTCAAAAATTAATATTTATAATTTATATTAAATTTAATATATACATATATATATATTTATAATAATTTCGTTAACAAATATTGAAATACTTATTTGATTTGAATAAGCATTGGCCTAACAGCCAAATAATTTTAAAAAATTAATAATAATAATAATAAGTTGAAGGGATTGTATCAATCAACAATGAAATATGATAATTGATAAGCAAAGTTGAATAGGTACAAGATAAAGCAAACTGGAACCCACCTTCCAATAACTTCCAAAAATAGGATTAGACAATAATAATCCTTCAATAATTCTCATTAATTTATTTTTCTTACTCTATTCCTCAACTCTCTAAGCTTTTCCCTACAACAACCAGAAAATACTTTCGTTTCCTTCCTTTCTTCTTCTCCTTCTTCTTGTTCAGATGATATCAATGGCTCTACCCTTGTCTTCTCCCCCTCATATTTCACTTCATCAATTTCCTTCTGCTGCTATAAACCCTGTCAAAAACAAGATTTTCTTTTTTAAACACTGCACTCAACTGCCCTCCCACAGGCCACTTTCACTTCAGATCAGATCCTGCTGCATCAAAAACAAGGTCAACTTCTCCTTCTTCTAATAATCATAATCAATTTCATCTCTCTCTCTCTCTCTCTCTATATATATATATATATTATATTATATTCATTGATGGCTGCAATCTTAGTTCACAGGTCTTTGAAGATCAGTCCCAGGGTATAATTTGTTATCAAGATCAAAGTGGAGAATTAGTGTGTGAAGGATATGATGAAGGTCCTCGTTTTCAACACACTGCAAGAACATCATATCATTCGAGGTAAGGTATTCTTTTCCTGTTTATATAACCAGCGCAAAGAAAATCAAGTATTAATTATGAAAATCCTGTTTATATGTTTTCAGATTAATTGATGGGCATTTTTATTTCTCCCTCCAATATTTTTGTATTGAGTTCAGGGATGCAGAGATTCTTGATCTTCTTCAACAGAGATTTCTGGAAATTGTCGACGGTGGTGGATTCAACAACAGCGCAAGCAAAGGAGTTGTTGCCATTCAAGAAGACTTTAATTGGAATGGGTTTAACAAATTCTACTAATTACCCACATGATGCCTGACTTCACTTGTCTCAAATTTTTACAGACTTCTCCTTCAACTTTGATATGTGTATGTATATGTATATATATATATGTATATATATATACATATGTTATATGAATAGCTTGGGACCAGTATTTTGTCTTCGAACAACTTCTTCCACAATCTTAGGGGTGAAAGTTGCAATTCCTACTTAGTTTTCCTCAGGAAATGCTTTTGACAGGAATGCAAAAGTAAAACAAAATACAAGAAGAATCAAATTGATGGCACTAGCTGATGCTTTTCTGTTTTGTTTTATCTCCCAAAAAATCTATCCTCACTTGGGTTAACATCAATTTTACAACTTTTACTAGTAGATTTTATTTTGCAATCAAATTTAGTTAGGGAAGTTAGTACATATTACAATGATTTAATACTGTAAATTCACTGTAATTTCCGCAATCATGTCACTCTATCCCTTTCAGCTAAACTTTGTTATCAGCTGAAAACAAAATTTTTTTAGTACAACGTAATATAGTTTATTTACATTAGACAAGAGTTAGAGCTATTTATCTAACATAGAAGAAAGTACAGATAACTGTCCGGTCATAACTCGTAGGTTTAGCCGAGCACAATTTTAGTTCTAGAGAAATGGTTCTCCTTCTAACCAAGGTACATGGTGGGAAACGATCAGAAAAGGTAAAACTGGATGCACTTTCACTCATTACCATTAAAAATAAAAGCTGAAAAGAAAAACCCCCCAATTCATTTACACTCTTGAATGCTAAGTACATGAACAAATACTTGTACAAAGACTCTGGAGAGAGGTAATCCAATACTGTACCTGTGACAGAGATTCCTGTGGTTTTCTTTTAATAGATTTGTTCTGCATCTCCTAGAAAACAATAATGACTCTAAAAACAGAAAAGGAATTTCTACCTAAAAGAATTTTAGAACTATGAAAAACAAATATATGAACTAGGGGAGAAAAAAAGACCTGAGACCTGTGGGTTTGTAGTAAATTCCCACTTCACACATTTCACTGTACAATATAAAATTCATTGACTCATTCAGCTGGAGTACTACATTGTGAGTTTTCTTCACATAAATCAGACTGGCTTTTACTTGGAATGATATGAGGAGGGGACCATTGATCAGGGACCATCAAGAAATAGGTAGTCATGGCTTTTCTGAACCTTTTCTTGTATTGCTTAGGTGAAATTACGGTTGGTGATGCATTCTTTGGGCCACCAAGTATGCCTGAAGCTTTCACCCATGTTTCAAGATGCTTGTCCCACGTATATTGCCTCATGAAATCAATGATGCCTAGAACCAATTCATGCTTCTCCTCGTCCACTCCAACCAATAATGAGTAATCCATTACATCAGCTGACTGCACCAGGAGGAGATGCAAGAGTAAATTAAAAATTGATAACGAGAATGTCATTTTGAGAAACATACAGTTCAACGAAATGAGCAATTAAATGCTGGAAGAACCATACAGCTGAGGATTTCGGAAATGAAAGCAGAATATATACATATGCGGTTAGTTACTTACTGCAAGGAAAGCAGTGTCATTCCAGACAGCTCTCTCTAACAAACGCTTCGCCTTGTTACCAACAAAAATAGGGGAAGTTGGCATTGCTTCAATCAAGTTCTGATCCAGCAGGACTTTGTTGCTCCCACTAGAATCAGGATTATACCGTGATCGAGAAGATCCCTTGAGATCATAGAGCCGCGTTATGCTTCTTCCAAACAAAAGATTCTCCATAACTAGAACATCTATCCTTGATTCTTTCCCACCTTTAAAATGCTTCGAAGTAACCTTGCAAAAGGTAATGCAAATAAAGAGTCAGTTGAATTATCAAATACTGACATATAGGAAAAATTATCCTTACAACGAAGGGGCAAGATCCTAAAACATCCATGCAGCTCTTTGATGTGGAGCTATCAGCAAGCACCAGCAGTGCCCAGTAATCTTTTGGAGCAAATATAGTTTCACCATTGTGCATTAATCAATTTCAAAATAAAATCACATGATTTCTTTTGTGAACTCCACAACTTTTGGCTTTCACAACGAAAAACTAAAATAATTTTATTAGTTTATGACTGCATAAGTCTTGCACATATCTAAGGCATATCTTTTGGAAAGAAAACTGAAAAAATACATATATATTTCATACATCCTTTGTCTTCTTCATTTTGTCAAGCAATCATGTCCACATAATATACTGACCTCTATAAACTACATTTAAATTTCATAGATATATCAAAAATTGCAAAAGAATCTTGAATGGAAAACAAGAAAATATTGTTAAAGCTCTCCCACATTGGTTATAAGTAACATATTTATGTTTTTGGTCTATCAGTAAAATCTCAAAAAATAAATGGCTACCAAAAAAAACCACGTGATCTGTTTTGAAATTGGCAAACCCCCAAGGATGAATCTATAATTGTTTCTTAACCATGTTTAAAATCTAGAGATGCAACAATTAAAAAGAAGCAGCTCTAAAGAAAGGTAATTCTTCAAGCATCCTCTCTCCTTGTGCCAATAGCCATTTAGGTGCAGATAGAAGGTAGATTCATTCCCCATTAGTGAGTATTGACATTTCAGAAGTAGGATCTAGCATTTTTTTGTGCAGCTAACTGCTTAGCTGTGCGTAATTTCCTAGGCCATCAACAGCCTATCAAAACCTCAGAGTTAGCAGCAGTCTGTCTGGCAACAAAGCCTAGTGCACTTAGGAGGACAAATAAATTCTAGTGCTTAACACCTCAGTCATCTATGACAGAACTTTTTATAAACTCTGCAATGACTTGCAACAATGTATATCTATCTGTTTTACTTAAACATGATTGATGACATATCCAAAAAAAAAAATTATAATTTCAGTTTGTTTCAAAAGATTCTGAAATTCTCTAACCTAATCTTAAGGGAGCAAATCATATAATCTTTTTGGTTGCCGACCAAATATAGCAATTAATCAAACATCTAAATGAATATCTTGAAATTCACTACCTGATAAATTCCCAAAATCTTCGCCAAGCAAGTTGGACTCTTGGTGCTAATTGATTCTGATAAGTACTTGAAATATGCTGGTCCAAATTTTATAAATGACTCCAACTCTGTCTTTGTAACTTGTTTAATTATAAAGCGATCATCCAGCGTTTTTGCAAAAAATACATTGCTCTTGCCACCCTGAGCTCCCCACTTCTTACAACGGCTAAGAGATCTTAAGTAATCAAGCTCGGATTGGCAGCATATTCTCCTCAGTGCTTCAAACCGCTTTGCATAGTAACAAGTCACAGAATATTTCACCTTGCCGAGAGGACCATCATCTTCAAATGAAACTCTGGCATGAAAACCTTTTGTATATGAAAGTGGGTCAGAAATCAGCAGGCTATGAGATCCAGACATAGATAAGCTGCTCTCAGGTGTTGAGGCAAGACTTCTATAAGGATCACTGGTTGTTTCATCAGCAGAGTGGGAATTAGTCATTTGATCAGAAGCTGATAAAGCCAGAGAATCCACACCATCTTTAGGTCTTTCCCCTTCATCAGACAGTTGGAGATGATATTCAGGTGATGCTAGAGCATAAGCAATAGCACTAGTGGGCTCATCATCATAAACTGGAATAACGGTGTCGTTAACACCCAAAGTCAGAAGCAGTCTGGCTCCACCTTGCAGTTCCGACTCCCGAGACAATGAAATGTAGACTGGATAATACTCAACGAATGTACTAAGTTTCTGAGAACTTGCTAAAAAGCTCTTGTTGACCGATCGGTACCAGTTCAAAAACGGAATTCCTAACCAGCTTAAAGAGTCTTCTATATTCTCAAAGCTCTTGGTAGGCAATAAATGTGAGAACGAATGGACAACCTTGAGCCCTTTGTGGCCTTCTGAGGAGTCCTCCAGATCCAAGCCCTCTGACCCCACCAACATAGTTGAAGAATCTGCGACAGCAGAATCAGAAAATATAACACTATTATCATTTGGTATTACAGTGCCTGGGTGATTTTCACCTGTCCATGCTGCATCCAGAGTATCTGTTAAATTTTTCATTGTAGGAATGTGCCCATCGGAAAGCACTCGAGGGACATCTTTTCTACTTTTCAGAGAGTTAGATTGATAAGAGAAACTCCTGTTAGAAGAAAGTTTTGCGTGAATTTCCATTTCATGATTTGAATCTCCACTCTGTTTCACTTCTTGATGAACAATACCCTCATGGTTAATGCTTCCACCGAATTCTTCCTTACCAGGGCTGTTATAAAGCTTTGCATCCACAAGAAGAGAGTCAGAACAATTAGAGGCTTTCCTGTGGTGGGTAGCCACATTCGTTTCCAGGGGCTTCTCACTTTCAACTAGAGGTTTCTCATGTTCTGGAATTTCATTGCTGAAGCCATTCTGAGGGCTGTTTTTATCTAAACTGGCTGCATAAATCAGGCGGTGGTCCCATATATAAGATTGAAAAAGTAACTGCCTTCTCAGTCGGTTAATCTCAAGAATGTCAATAATAGGTTGGCCCTTTTTCCCCTCTGTCCTCAGAGCTTTTTGGATACTTTCCTAAAGTAATTCCAAGAAAAATCAGAAATCAGATACGAACAATGAGTGAGCAGATTTGAAATTATCACTAATTAAGTTGTTTTACTTCAGTCATTTCTTTTATGCAGTATATACTACAAGCTATATTTTAAATCTTCATATGAGATTATTTATTTTATTACCACATTACTAATTAAGAACCAAAAAAAAAAGCCATCATAGAAAGAGAATAATAAGAGGACATGTTGCAGGCTCATGGAATGGAGACAAAAGACATTAGGTCAATAATTTTACAAACTATCCCACCGTAATCATTGAATTGTTTTAACGTAAGAGAGTATTTGGCTTAGGTTGTCTGGGAAGATCCCAGATAATGTGGGTGAATAATTTGTTTTACCCATGTTTTGTTCATAGATGTGTCAGTTACATATTTACCCATCTAAGAGGTTTATCTTTGAAGGTAGGAAAGAAATTCACTCACCTGAAAGAGTGAGTATCTGAAATTACCTTCAGGAAAAGAAATTCAAGGCTAAAATATACCATAAATAACTCAGCTTTTATTTTGCATTGGTCTTTTTGATAAACTAGACACAATAGTCAAATATTTGTGGTTTCTCATAAAAATTTCTGATAATCTCAGTATATTCCCATCCACCACTGCATAGGCTCTTGGTAATCTCTTGAATTCTAGAAATATTTTTGTACCCTGAGCCAAATGGCCTTCAAGAAAGAAAATAGTTCGTGCTATTTAGAGTATTTGTTTCATCCTGATACACTGCACCTTCTACAAAGTGAATTTGTCAGTAAAACAATGACTATAAATTTCAACGTGTAAACTCACCTCAAATTCTGCCTTTTCCTTCTGCAAAATTGCTTCCAGTTCGGCAATTTGATGCCTAGATTCAGAAGATTTCACATTACTATTCGGCAACCCTTTTTCATACCCTTGCTTTGTAATTTGACTGAGGGTATTCAGGACCTCAGAAAATAGAAGCTCTGCCCGCTGTATCACCTGTGTATAACCAGATTATTAGATCCTTTGTTGCAAGAGAGGGTTAAAATGGTATTTTCAGAAACCAAAATTACTTCGGTTGTCAGACCTCATCTGATTCCTTTTGTATCCACTCCTGAATCTCATAGTTGAAATCAAGTTTTGCAGGTGGAAGATATACAGAATGAACATTAATTGTTGCATACAGAAAGCAAGCAACCATTTTGCCAAATCTGCACATTTAAAAACTGTGAGAGAGAGAGAGAGAGAGAGAGACTGAATTGACTTAATGAATGATCTTTCTCGTCTAATTAATTCTTGCTATTTGTTTGTTTGGATGTTTCTATCTGGCTTGTTGAAGAGACAAAGAAACTCATTAAATTAAATTTAGTTTCTCAGCATCAGTATCTCTCTAAGACATCCCAAAACTGAGATTAAATAATTGAGATCATCCAAACAGGATCAGTAAAAATAACTATAATGCAAAAGGATTGCCACTCAATCAAGAGGATAGATGACTGCCCTATGTTACAAAACTCTACAAAATCATAATATATTTCTAATTAATAAAAATATGAAAATAAGAGAAGAGAAAAAATTACCCATAGAAACGAAGGCAATCTCTGTGGAGAGAATGGCCACAGCTTGCCACCCTGCTAGCAGCGGCATGATTTGAAAAACTAAGCTCTAAAAACTTCCCAAATGATAGGCCCCAGGCAGCATCAGACATCACTACACGCCTTGTAGCTGGAGGGAAACTATTAATTCGCGGACAACGCAGACATCTATGCCACATCCAGATCTTTCCCTCCTTTTCACCTGGCAAGAGAATTTCTGGCAACTTCTTAACAGATATGGTGAGAGTGCCCTGTCGATGAGTGTAACAATGAACATGTGCTTCTGATGGCATCTCACAAGAACGGCATCGATAACTCTAAGAAATATTAAGCTTTTGTCATTTTCAAAATAAACTTAAAGGGTTCTGTAGAGACAAGAATGCATGAGAAAGTGAACTCACCTGATCAAATAAATGATCCCGCAAGAAACGGCCCAAAGGTTTATCAAAGCTGCCATAGTATTTGATTCGAAAGAGATGGGACCTCTCACAAACAGTTCCCTTCCACACACACCGGGATGATAAAGAAACCAAAATGCTCTGGTGGTCAGAAGGTGATGGTAGAAACTCTTCTTTTAGAGATCCTGGCTCCTTGGGATTAATATTAGAATTATGTTGCGCGGATGATACCTCTAAACCATCTGTTTGAGTTCCAATGATGGGACCTTGGTCATTTTGTGAACTATTTGTTGAAACACTTTGTCTCAAAACTGCTGGAGGTTCAAAATCATTAATGATAACAGGCAAGCCATTCCTGGCCGCAGATGTGTCTACCACCAAAGATGCTTTGAGGTTTGGAGCCATTTTATTTCTCTCCTGAAATAAGTGGTCAGGGAAAAGCCCATTGTTGATGTTAACAGCTTGGCCTAAAGTAGCGGAGAAGGTAGGGCCAGTTGAACCAACGAAACCTGTACTTGTTTGTGCCATTTGTGAGCTATAACCATTGGCTAAACAAGGCAGTGGTACAATTTCCATCTTTTGAACAGAAGAAATGCCAATAGATGATCGCAGATCTGATGTGGGGGCACTTCCAGATCTTTGTGGTTTACTGCCTTGTTGGGGTCCTGGAAATCTTTCACTGGCGGAGACATTGAAACCAGGGACTGTGGAAATGGATCTGTCAATGCTTGATGGTTTATCTGGAAGTGCAACATTGATTGGAGAATATAATGGGAGCTCTGGTAGCGTGGCTCCTTCATCTGCAAGGAAAGATGTCTCTAAAGCCAAATGATATGCTGCAAAAACTCCATACTGCACCACATGCTTCACTTTCTTCAACTCTTCCTGATTAGCACCTCTCAGTAAAATCTGAACCAAACAGAAACAGAGGAGATAAATGAACATTCTGGCACCAGGTCATTCAACAGATCCTTACGTGCCCAAACAGAGGGCATCAGGAAGGACCTCGGGTACCCATACCTATCAATTAAGCTTGGAAACTTCTCAGCCTATCAAGATGATGATGTAGAATGAGAAGAACCTAAAGTTAATATATCTTAGTATTGGGAGATATGTTTATGTATTATTAAGGTACTTAGTCTATTTAAGGACTAGCACCTACAAACTTGTTGACAATAGTCTATGGCTTCTTAGGGATAAGCTGGGTTATTGCGAGGTCGGTGAGGGAAGATATTTGGGCATAGGAGGGGATATGTAAAAAGATAAGATTTGTAAATCTTATTCCATTGACTATATTTTGGATAGTGTAGAAAGAGAGGAATAGTAAAATTTCTGAGGGGATAGAAGGTGAAATGTCTAAAATTAAGGAGAGATGATTAATATTATTTTGGTTATTTGATTTTGGGACACAACATTTACAGGTTGGAAAGTTTTGGAAATGCAATAGATATACTAGCAGATTCTAAAATATTTTGTAAATAGGTGGCAACTCCTTGGTATTGTTGATTTAATATACGAACTATACTTTTTATTATCCCAAAAAAAAGGATTAGTACCTACAAACTTATTGGTGGTATAAATATATTATTTCCTATTTAGTTATTCCTAATAGTTTTTCAATTCCTAATGCAATAGATATACTAACAAATTCGTAAATATCTTGTAAATGGGTGGTACTCTCCTGGTGTCATTGATTTAGTATACATGGTATACTTTTTATTTCAAATAAAAAAAAGACGAGTACCTACAAACTTATAAGTGGTATAAATTTATTATTTCCTATTTAGTTTTTCAATTAATTAGCTTATTTTCCTATTTGATATGATAGCTAGATAGATCTAAAAAATTCTTATTTTGATTGTGTTCTAGCATCTCTAAATAGGATTCCCTAATTTAGTTATTTAGTATACTACTCTTACGGTTATTACATAATTATTGAGTTAATGATTTGTTTATTGAGATATGAGATCTCTTAATAAATTTTTTCTAAGTATTATGCTCAAGCTCTGTTAGTCCTACATTAGATGAATTCCAATGTTATATAAGATAAAATCAAGAAACTTATTATTAATAGCCACTTGTCACTATCCATTTTGAGTTTTCATTACTTACAGTACAACCCAATGGCTTTGGGCAGCCTTCAAAATACATCAGCGTTTTCACTAACTTCTTCCCACCCTGATCAGCAGTACCAAGATCTTCAACGAACCTCTCTACATGAAAGTTCTCACAGTAACCAAGCTTTGGGGAAGCAAGATGATCAACTGAAGGGACTATTTGAGCACCAGTGCAGCGAGCTATCCGTTCCAAAAGTGGCCTTTTAATATTGAGAACAAGGGATATGTCTTTAGCAAGAAGGTACTCCTGTGCAAATCGAGAAACTGATTTCTCTACTAGAAGGATGTTAGGATGGTGGGCGTCTATCTTTGCCACTGCCATCTTCAAATGATCCATTTCCTAGACAAGGAAATAAAACTCATAAGAACAAAGAAAAAAATATCTCTGTTCACGCATGTGGAAGGAAACAAGTAAATGATGGAAGTAAATACATGGTAAGTAAATATGTAATAAGTAAACAAACACAACCTGCTGCAACAGAGTATCAAAACTTGATAATAGGTTAGAAACACGCTGGTATTCAAGAGCCCCACCAAGGATCAGCAACCGAGGTTTCTCTCTTTTTGATGTCATCCGTCGATGAGCCACATTTTTCTTGCAAACAACTCCTTTCACCACCATGCTAGAGGTAAAGCAACCACAACCGTAATTAGAAAACTAAAACCTAAAAGGATAGTAAAAGATGAGTCACATAAGTCATGGACTCCATCAGAATACAATTCACCATAGCAAATACATCTCTTCCAGTAGTATAAGTAATTTAACAGAGATTAACCCATCCTTAGAGTACATATGCTTTCAGAATTTACATATTTAGTGACATAACATCCCACAAAAACATGACAACAGCACAGATTTTAGAGTTGAACTAGAGTTTTCACTCTAATTGGCAGGTCAAGCTCCCACACCATTCTCCTTGAGCATTTGAGATAGTTAGTTAAATATCAAGCTCTAATTTCCGATGGTTATCCAGTTACCGTTTTTATTATGAGTAGTGTTATGTTTTTGCTGGTAGTCACTGTAAATTTAGCACAAAGTTTTCAGATTCTTCCAGAGTCTCGAAAAAATTAAATCAGTAACATAGTTCAACATACTAAATACTAGGAACTTCTATTGAGATTCATATGCTAAGATCACCTTTTATAGTCAACTGGTGCAAAACTCCATCTTATTCAATAATATTATTGTCTGGACCAGTACTAAATCATGATTACTAGCTGAGAAATCCATTAAAAGTACAAATATGTGGAACAAAATGCTAGTATGATGAAGTCACATATTTTGTGGCATTTACCTGTCTCTGCGATTTCCAGAAGCTACGCACTTTACTTTAACATATCCACCAGGGTCCATCCCCCCACCTTGGCTTGTATCAGGCTTTAATAGATTTGCAGCCTCCCATGAGAGAGATGTGATGATATCCAACCAGCTCTCTTCATTTTGGTCACCTACTGGAAGGTTTTCAACCTGTAATAATTGCGCTACCAAGGCCCTAAAATGGCCATCAACCACATTCTTCATTGCTTTCTTGTGCTCCTCGCCTGATCTATCCTTATTACGGTACTCCCCACTTCCAAAACTACTGGATGTTCGTAGATATCCCCATTCTCCTGCAGCATCTCCATTGTCGTCATCATCATCATCATCAAATAGGGTGGCTTCTCTTTCATCTTCTTCATCTTCCGGTTCAGGAGGAAGCCAGAGAAGCCCATTATTCTCGAAATCCACAGGCTCAGCATCTACATCTTCAGATACTTCACATTCATCACTAATATCGTTCTCATCTTTCTTCCCTGTTTGTGAGATCCCTTCCAAACTCAATGAATCAAAACCATCCCTTAACAATGGAGAACTGCTTAAACTTTTTTGTTCAATAGTTCCTACACCAGGATGCAACTTATGTGATCCATAACTACCCCTCATCTCATCAAATTCAGCCTGACTGTAGAAGCCATTGACTTGAGAAGAATGCCTAGTCCCAGAATCAGTCCGGTATACACCATAATCATCCTCTTCACAGTCATTCCTAATGATAAAGAAAAAGCAGGCAATTAACAGCCATTGATGGTAAGTAAACTACAAATTCTTTTTTCCAATGTTGGGGGAAAAGACCAATAAACATATCTAACTTATATCAATACTAACTTTGATTTCACCAACGAAAGTAATTATAGCTTTGAAAATCATCTAACATGCACATATTTAAATATTTAGGGAACAACCCTTCCAATTTCTGATACAAATGTAGAGCTTCAATATTGCTAAGATGCGTTTATGACCCATTAGTTGGTTGTTTTAAGGGGGTCCTCATGAAAATATCACAAAAACATCTGAAACAGAAGAAGCACATAGAGAAAATTATGATACCTCTTTGGTGTAAATGGGCAAGGATCTCCCATTTCGGGAATAAAATCATCACTCCTTGTTGCTAATTTGCTTTCCCCATAGGTGCTTGTTTCCTCCGTTATATCCGATGACTGGTTCACACTAATACCAGAACTACATTGAACGCGTTGGTAAGGTAGAGTTAGGTGTGGCATGGAGGCAATAGTGACGGAACCGCTGTTACCAGTCCCACTAGATTTTCCACTGGCAATACTAATATCTGAAGGTGAAGAACTAAGATCCAGATGGGAGACATTGATGCCATTGTCAAGCGTTGTAGTCCCCCGCTCCCATTGCTTAAAACAATAATTACAAACACGAATCCTTTCCCAATCTTCTTGAGGAGTTCTAGAGTCAGCCAAAGAGACAGGAATTGAATTTGCTGTACACTTGCCACAGAAAACTCGGCCACAAAGTCTACAATGGTGTCGGCGGTTAAATACTGTAAACTGGGTATCACACTCGTAGCATACTCTACAGCTCTGATCAGGCATCCAAAAATCCCTGGACACTTTAGCTGGCTCAGATCGCCAAGCGATCCAGGATTTCAGCAACTCATATAACTCGGAAAATACTTTATTATCCCGGTCATCCATCTACGAACAGTCCTACCTCCCCACTCATTATGCTATGCTCATTTGACAATTCACACCCTCCTAATTAACCATGTCTAAGGCAGCAACCATAAAAATTCAAACCCAGATTACAATTCAAAACATCTTCAATCCTGACAATAAGTACCTGAAATTCTCTTTGAATCCTTTGGGCAATCATACACAATCAGCACTGATTGACAGCACTCGGCTGCTGCTAATTGTTCATCGCGGGACACAGTACCAATCAATTAGACTGAATTTGAATCTCTCTAATTCTCATATAATCAAAACAAAGGGAAAATCAAAACCACAGCAACCAGAAAGTGGTTTTTATCCGTAAATCACCAAGAGAGAACTCGAGCCAAGTCGAAACAAACAACTTCACGGAATTTAAAGTAGCTAGAAGCTGGAAATCATAAAAACCACCTCAACCACTAGAAGACGAGATCAAAACACGCTCCTGTGCATGACCCAACTCAGACCCATCTGTCTTGAGATCACTTCCACGCGTAAATTAAACGAGGGACTCGCCTCGATATTCTATAATCTCAATTTAACGGATTAGAAACGTAATACATCTATAACTTTATAACTCTTCCTTTCCTTCTCAAATTCAATCCTTATCTAACGGCAACAAGCTAATAAAAAAGATAACAAAATGAACATGCGTGGTATATTTCGTCCAGTGGGGGTGGGGGGGAGAGGGGGAATGATTTTACCTGGAAAAAGCAATAAACATAATCACAATCAAGATCTTCTCCAAAGAAAGACAAAAAGAGGAGAACCCCCAAGGGATTCGCGCCACGTATGCAATGAAAACCGTGATTCAGGGTAGGTGTAGAAACTGAGGAAAGCCCGCCTACCCAGCAAGCAAGTCTCCTTTTTTTAGTCGATTCAAATGTTTTAATTTTTCACCCAAATAAACAAGAACAGGAAGAAGATGGAGAAGAAGATGAAATTAAGAAGAGGGAAATTTGTTCATTCATTTGTGGTTCCCGTTTTCAAAAACTGCAATAAATTTCTTTGGATATGGGTTGTGTTCCATATCATGAATTTGCAAAAAAAAAAAAAAAAAAAATCACCTGAAAGTTTGTTTATCTTGAGAAAAAAATGATCAGATAAGCTTTCCACATATCAAATGCGAAAGTCAAATTTTCCCAAAATAATATCTTATAACAATAATAATTACTATTAATTATTATTATTCTCTGGAAATTATTGACTGTAAATATGTTAATCCTCTCTTTCAATTCACAGGCGAAGAAAGCGACTTTGATGACTCGGCTCTTGGCTTATGCACGAGGGTTAAGTGAACGCCTGACTAATTATATATAGTTCATGAGCATGCATAGCAAATAAGAAATTAAAAAATATAAAAGTGAAAGTTAATTGACAAAAATGCCCTCAATGACAAAGACAGGATCCGGGCAGGAGACAACTGTATGGGTACATTTGCTCTTTTGGTTTTGGTTGGTCAAATCATTAGATGTACCTCCGCCAAGTCAACAACACGCGTCTTCCGTTTTCTTGACAGCGACGCTTGAGCCACTGCCCGGCTTATTTTCCGGCCAAGCAAACGGACAAATCTATTTAAATTTAAATCGTAGCATAATATTTTTTTTTTTATCTAATCACATTCTTTATTTTCTAAGTTCAAATATAAATTGATCGATCACATTCTTTATTAAAATATTAATTCTTATGCGTTGGTATTTTTTTCTTTTAAAGATATCAAAATTTTACTAAGTATTATCATAATTCCCAGATATTAATTTTTTATTTCGATTAAATTAAATATTACTAACAAAATTAATGTTTCTTTAATCTAAATAGGATTAGGAGATAAAATACAAATTGATCAATATACTCTCACAAATATACTAATAGATTAACTCTCTTTTTTTTTTTTTTGTGTGGCTAAATTAAGTATTATGGGTAAGAAGGCTATGTTATATGATATTATATGATTATTACATTAATTAAGTTTAACCTATTTATTTTCAATAATTAGTAATAAAAAATCTGGTTTTTTTTTTTTGAAAGGAACCTTTTTACGAAAAAGAAATAAATAAAGAGGAGGAACTAGTTTGGATGTATATATAAATCTGACACAGACTATATATATATATATATATAAACTATGGTTTACAACTGTGTAACCGGGGGGTTGAACTGAAGGAGGCATGTTGCACGTAATACAAATAATTTATTCAGCCAGCTAACCCTGAGTGAGTGAGTGAGTGGCTGATAACTTAATCCTGCATGCTTTGAAGAAAGTCCTAAAGAGGGCTTTTTATATATTTGCCGCTAGTTTTAGTTCAAGTTTAAATACAAGCTGATTGTTCCCCACTTTTGGTAAAATCCAAACCAATTAATATATATTATATATATATGGTGGCATAAGGATAATATCTCATATTCAATAAATAACAAGCTAAATTTAAAACGTCAAGTAAGTTTGGGATTGGATATGATTGAAGTACGTTGGTTGCTAGGATTTATGTGCTGGAGCTAATTGATTACAATTAATACTACAAATTGTACTTGTTAGTATAGTGATTAAGATTATTACCTTCTATTTAAAGATTACGGATCCAAACTTCATTCAGAATATAAATTTTATTATTTAGTAAGTATATTATATGTTAACAGTAATCGATCTAATATATTATAATTAAATTGAGTTAAATCTAAATAAATCTATTATGTTTTTTTAAAAAATAGTATGTAATTATTAATTTTTTTTTAATTGAGATAGTCACGTCAGATTAAAAATTTTATATTTTTTTCAACAAAAGAAAAGTAAAAAATTATATATATTTACATATATAATAGATATATTAATCATTAATACTGCTGATTGCATAAGTATAAACTACTGTTTAACTATCTTAATATTGTTGATCTCATCAAAATGGCAAAGCTCCGTGGTATGACAGCCTCAAATTGGTTTGGGAGAGTGATGTTCGAAGATTGATTTATAACGCTAATTCTCTTATAATTCAACAACCCTTTCCGTAGTCAAGATGCAACTAAGTTTCATCTAATTCAGAAGATTATAATAATAATTTTTCTCACTTTAAAGGAAAAATTTATTCAAGATATTTTCTCTTCTAATATTTAGCTAAAGACATTCTCTTAATGGAACAATTGCAACCGGATTTTTCATAATTAAAATGAAGAATTGTAACAACTCAAACTTCAATGTCGGTGGGTACAGACATTTGCACACTATTTTTAATCAATAGAACTAATGAATATCACATATATAGTGATACTATGTATTAATATGCATTTTTTGTAACAGAATAATTATTTTTTCATAAACACATTGCTCATCTAAATTAATTACAATTCTAAAATAAAAACTAATAAGATTTTCTTATTTTCTTCTGTTGATCCTGAACTTATTTATCATCTTTTCTAATGTGAAATGGGGGTGAATTGAGGTTCAGAATGTTACAAGTGGTATCAGAGCTAAGTTCTTCGAACCCATCCCCTTGTACATGAGGTATAAGAACTTCAAGAGGTCTAGAACCCATAAAACTTTGGAGAATGACCACTAAAAAATGTTTTGGATTTCATATGAAACATTTGTCAAAATAGAAGTAGGAGAACGATATTTTACAACCATAATGATAGGAACCACATATGTTACTTTATGGCAAACTTAGAACTCAACGAATTAGGAGTTCACCCTGAAGTTAATGGATGACGATATATAACCAACCACCATCATTGAACTCCACAGGTGTTAAGGAACATCATCAGAGTTTTAATTTTTTACTGACTTATTGACCTCGTAACGCCAAATGATTTTGACAAAATTCTTAAAAAAAGACATTTAATTTGTCCATGTGGAAGAAAACTCCCTAGCATGGACAAAATCCCCTAAGTGATTCACCAAATAAAAGAAGAATCTTTCAGTGGGAGCCAATGTCCCAACTAGAAGGAAAATCCCCTATGTGGGATAAGATTTTCCCCATCTGAGTGGAAATCCTCAAAGTGGCACCAAATATCCCTCAAATTGGAGTTTCCTAAGTAACAAAAATCCCTTAAAATAAAGAAAATTCCTAGTGTGAGAAATTTCCCCACGTAGGAGGAAGATCTCATAGTAGAGAATTCCCAATGAGAAAAAACCCCCACGTGGGAGCAAATTTCTAAGAAGAGAGATTTCTCCAAAAGGGTAAATTCCCCATCAGGATAAATTTCTGAACTAAAGCAATGTTTCCTAAATATGAAAAATTTTCCCATGCAAAAAGATGATCCATTAAAATTCATTAACACGTACAATTTGAAGGACCAAATTGTTTTTTTTTTTTGGGGGGGGGGGGGGGGGGGGAGGGGGGAGAAGGAGATTATAATACCCAAACAATATATATGAGTATATATATAATTTTAAAAAAAGCCGAGCTAGTATGAGCTGGCATAAAAAGACCTAGTTGGTACCCAAGAGGAAAAAAGGTATATATATATTTAATTAAATGAAATAAAAAAAGAAAATAAAGAAAAAATGAAGAACACGCCTCTAGGAGCAAAATGTGGTCCAGTTGGCATATATATATGTAGATATATAATCAAGTAAATAAAAAGAAGAAAAAAAGAAGAGAAAGAAGAGAGAAGCTGAGAAGAAAAAGGTGAAGATCGAGCAACAACTAGAAAGAAGAGAGAGGGCAGGTCGAGCGATGTTAATGACCAAGAGAGGAGACTCGCATGGTGTTGCGTGACACGAAGACCGCACAAAGGGAAAATATAGAGGGAAGAAGATGCGACAGAAGAGGAAGTGAGAGAGATAGAAGACTGTCATAAGGAGAAAAAAAAGGAAGAAAAAGAAGAAGAAAAGAAAAAAAAAAGAATAAGAATAAGAAAAAAAAGGAAAAGGTTATGGACAATGAAGAAAAAGAAGAAAAAAAAAGAAAAAAAAAAAGAGAAATTAAAATAATTTTTTTTTAAAAAAAAGGAAGAAGAAAGAAGTACAATGCAACCAGATCCGATGTTGGTGCATCACACATGGTGGTTCTGTTCAGTGAGAACCTATGACGTGTAGTGGTGTCAGTAGTGGTGTGTTCGGTAGCGCAACCATTTTTGGTGGCACAAGGCGAGTGGTGGAAGCGTGCTGCTTATGGTAGTAACGTAGACGACAACATGTGGTATTTCTAGTGGTGTTGTGTGGTGCCTCCAACGAGCAAAAATTGCATGTCAAAGGTAAAATTAATTTACCCTTTCATTTTATATTATTTTGAAACTATTATTCGATTAATACATGTGTATGTTATCTATGAATGAGAGAAACATTCAAGGGATAATTGAGATTAGAAGAAAATCATATATCGAATTAGAAATGATTCTCATAACTTTTATGATCACACCATAGGTAAGAATTAGGTTAATTATGCACGGAGAAATAGTATTATATGTATAAATTATAAATGATTTACGTAATTATATATATGTATAAATTGTGTGTGTGTGTTTTGTATAAGTAAACGTACATAGTGTATGTGTGCGCATTAGGTATGAATTGATAAGAACATAACTAATAATGACAAATGCGTGAATAACTATATATGATATGTTGTGTGTATTATATATATGTGTTTAAGTATAGGTGTGTGTGCATGTATCGATAGAGATTGTGTATATGAATATAAATATATACATTGTATGAGACATGTAGTGATAGTATATGTATGTATTATAATATATGTGTGTGTATTAATATGCATCTACACATGTTCTACGTGTGAATATGTAATCTGTGTATATGTAATAACATATGTATTTGTGTTTAGTTGCATGTAGAAACTAAGATCTTAAGTATTGGATAAATGAATTATAACAATAACGAAATAAAAATATAAAATAAGAGTGGCTGTATTTGAGAAAATAAATGAGTGAAATTAGTATAGAAAAATAAATGGATTAATTATAATTATTAAATGAATTAAGAAAGATTTATTTAAAATAAAGAATATACTAAAAAAAATTCGATAAGAAATTTGGAAAAGTAGTGGATATGAGTGAAGAGTGTATGAACCTTAGATACCTTACTCGTTTAGTCTGAATCGAGGAAGGGAGGGTGCATGTGTGGCTGAAGTTCAGCGGGTGTGGTAAACTTGGATATAAATAACTTTGTGAAATCTACTCCAAACATAGATAGATATTTGTGAGTGTGTAGGTCACCTAACAAACGTATTTGTTGTGCCAATATAAGATCTTGTGTGTGTGATATCTATGCGATAGAGAGATCCTTTTTGCCTCTCCTTATTGATGATATAAATGGTATTACGCAGTGAAATTTTAGATGTGACATTCCAAGTGTAGATACGTCATCTTGAGTATATTTATAATATTTTTAGTATATATGTAATATTTCGAGTGTATTCGTGATATTTCAAATTTATAAGTGATATTTGAGCGTATAAACAACATTCGAGTTCAGTGATATGAGTGGGTGAGAAATCCGAATTGAACCTAAGTTGATGTGTGTGAGCAAATCCGTTTTATTCTGAGAATAATGTGAGTCCATGTGTATGTGTGTACAAATTTTGTATATGTAAGACATGTAAAAGAAACATGTGATAAACAAGAGATGAAACAAATAGTATATGTAAATAGAAAAAAAAGAAAGAGTTAGATCGAAAGAGAAAGGATTGAAATATGTTTCGCATGTTATTTATTATGTTGTGTATTTTAATGATGATGTGTTGTCTTATAATTTCTTGATTATAAATATTATTATATTTTATACATTGCGTGAATATATGTACATAAGTTTTCGTTATATGATATGTTTTCTTACTAAGTTAGTGAAACTCAATATTGGATTCACCCCTATTTTAGATCACATAAGACAAGAAACAAATCCAAGATCCAAAAAAGATTGTGAAGAAAAACTTAGTAGTTTCTATTTTAGATTTGCAAATTAATTTAGATATCTCATATATATGCAAACAAATGATTATTCCGTTACAAAGAATAGGTATTAATATATAGTTTCACTGCACATATAATACTTATTGGTTCTACTAATTAGAAATATTGTGCAAATATTTACTTATCCCTTGCGTAAATTTAGATATTTTTTTTCTATAATCAATAAGTAATAACAATTTTCTTAATGATAAATTACCTTTTTATTCCCTTGTCAAATTTTTTTGTCATTCCACATGCACCTTTTCAATTTTATTGAGTTTTGCTTCTTAAACAAAACATGCCCTCGGTTTTCATTATTCCATTCTATGCATATAAGAAATGGGACTTAAAAATATAAAAATTATAAGTAATTTTGAATAATCTTAATCAACTTCTAAATTAAACTTGTTAAATTTTAATATTTTAAGTAAGTTGATAAGAATTTATATGTAACTGAATGATTAATACTTTTGCTTCTTTTTATGATAGTATATTTTTTTCGAGTTATGTTATTTGTCTCGTATGTCCTGAGTAATAAATTATATTATTACCATTTATTGTATTATATATGTGTGTATATATATATAAGCTAAAAAGCTTGTTTATTTTTTCTTATGATATGTTGATTGTTACACAAGTTCTAACTAAGAAATCTTTCAAATTAGATGAAATCTCTCGGTGCCTAAGCTTTACTGTATTTGATTCCAAATGTTGCAAACTTCTATTTCTTATTTTAAAGAAAGTTAAGAAATTAATACTTAAATTTTTTATAATCATACTAATTACTTTTTAATCGATTGATTGATACATTTTTTCTTTTATAGAAGATAAAAAATTTGAATCAATACATGATCTTATATATTATTATCTAAAAATTAATTTTATTATGTTGTAATGATTATAGTACGTATACTATTAGTTAATAAATATTTAAATATAGTTAAAAAAAAAACTTTTCATAACTATTTTTATATTGATTCAATTCATATTAATAGTAAATATATACATAATACACATAAAAAGTTTGAAAGATGCATTTGACGAAGTAGTTAACCAAATAGATGTATTGATCTAGTTGAGTATAAATGGATAATTGTGAAGTTTAAGTCAAGGGTGAATTTTGATATGTATGAATGAATAATTTTTATAGATCAAATAATTAAAACAGATAAACTAAAACGTTGTCGTTTTTATTCAACATAACGCACCCAAACTTCATGTTAATCCCTTGATTTGCCCCATAAACCTAACTCTGTAGTTTATGTTTGCCCGACGCACCCAACAGAATCTCCCAAGCCACTGCCGGCAAATTCGCTTGCCCTCACTTTCTCACTTAAAATTTTCGCGAGAAAGTGACGGAAACTTTAAAACAAGCGGAATATAGCATGTGGTGGAGATCGGCTTCATTCATTCTCGACCAGAGAGAAAACGACGCCGCTAATCAGGCAAACTCCTCCTGCGTCAATCTTTCATCCGCTCCTCCTCTCTCTTCCTCCAATATGGCGGATTCTCTCCAGAACCCTAACCCTAACCCTAGCCCTAACCCTAACCCCATTTCCGCATACTACCAGACCCGGGCGGCCCACCACGGGGTGGTGACCAGCGACTGGCTGGCCCAGGCCCAGGCTGCTGTCGGCCATCATCCCGACCAGGAACCTCCAATCTCTCCTGTACCTGAAGTCACCATTAGCTCCGGCAAGCACTTTAGTGTGATTGAGGAATTCAATAACTGGAGGAAGCAGCCGGATTTGGCTGAGGCCGTCGCGGCGATTCGCGCGCTAGCATCCGTTATCAGAGCCAGTGGAGCCACCACCATGATGGAGCTCGAAATTGAGCTCAAGAAAGCTTCCGATTCACTTAAAGTGAGTTCTATCACCCGAACAGCCCACACCCATATACGTGTTTGTATGAATATGTGTACACGAACGTATTTATTTTCCAGCTTCCTAAAGTTTCTTGTCGGTTAAATTTGGGAAAATGATAGAATTTATTTATACTCGAATTTTTAGTTGAGTGGAGGGGAGAGGGGTTCGTTGGGTTATAAAGAGATGCAGGGATTTGGATAGGACACAGTATGTCGATTGGACACTGATGGGGATCATCTCAGGATGAGCTTCTCTTTTGGGAAGGCCATTTATGCTTCTAATGGGTTAGATATTCTCAGTTATTAGCTTTCGTTTTGTTTCATGGAAATTGGCTTCTAATGGGTTAGCATTAGTTGTAGAGTCAGAGTTTCTAAAGTCCTCCTTAAGTTGATTAGGAGAAAATTGAAATTGAAAGGAAGACAACTTATCTAGAATGTGATGTTTTTTTGACATTACGTAGAAGTTTTAAGTTATGGATTGACTTCTGCTATTCTCTGGTATGTAGTTTGTGATTATTTTTTGGAATAAGAGGTATGCACATAGCATTAAGAGGCACGAAATAGGTACCACCCATATGCAAAGGATTTATTAAAGATCAGAAACCAAAATGTCTACACGGTTTCAGAAATATTAAACAGCTAGGATAAGGTGCACTGCAGAAAAAATACTTCATGTTGGAAACCAATAATTTGGTAAAAGGAGGCAAGTGGCCCCAAGAGACTCACTTGTTTTTTTCTCTCCAAATGACCCAAAAGAAATACATAAGAATGACATAATGAGTTTCTTTCCTAATTTACATGTTCTAATATCCAACCAATTCCTAGACCATCTTCTAACCAATTCTGAAGTAGAACAAGACAAATTAAGAAGGACACAACCTTCTAGTCTCTGAACATCATAGAAGGAGATGGTCTGGAGATTCATATTCGTGAAATCACAAAGGGCTGCTTATGAATTACTTTGGAGTTTTGGCCACTGGAGGCTAACAATCTTGTATAAAAATCGTATGCATAATCGAGAATTGAACTTTTACGAAGAATAAATGTCTCCATTAGCAATTGGAGTCCATGAGAATCAGGTTTCTTTTGTTTTCTCTGTAAGAAGGATTCTTGATTGTGTTTTTTGGTATGCGTATCTCCTATAGACATTCTGTAAACTTCAAACAAAAAAGTTATATAGTTGAAGTGTGTAGTGTGTACGTGGAGAACAATAAATGTGAAAGCAGATTTATCAATTCTGTTGGCTCTGTTCAGGCTGGGTCCTTTTTCTTTTTAATTTCTATTAAGTCAACTGAATTAAAACCCATTTCAATTATATCCATAATTTAGTTAAATAATTATGTGATGGTTTTACATCTTTCTTTTCAACAATAAGATCGGTCAGTTTCTCCACTGATACTAATGGGTGTTTTAAGAAAAGATGGTACGTGAAAACATTATTGAAACATTATTTATATGTAGTTTCTCCTGAAAGTGTCACAAGGCTTATTGAAATGGTTGCATTTGAATTTCTGAAAGATTTTTATTTCAAAAAATAATTTCTGAAAGATTTAATGATTTAGGGCCTTCTTATTCATTTTCATGTTTATAGTTGGCAATCCTGATGCCCTGCTAAAATTGGAATATGTATAAAGGTTTTATATGGACTTCTGAGGATAAATCATTGAGAATTTAATTTTCCGTGAAGGTGACTTGTATTATCCCCTGGTTTTTTCTTGGTGATGAATAAGTGCACGAGATCGATTTCAAAAATTAGACTTATTGTGTAACTTCATTTGTTGTTCATGTGGCATTTCATATAATATTGAATTTTGTACATATTTTTGTATCATGGAAACTGTAAGTTGATGGATAGAAGTTTTGGAGATTATTCTCAGTGACGAATTAAGATGTAGATGCTAACTGAAATTAGATTGATTAATTCTGCTGAAATTCAAATTTTAATGAATTTAAGCTCTCAAAAAAACGTTCTCTTCAAAGGAAATTATTGTAGGTGACATACTGTCACTTAGTTTTAATTTTATGTTAGTCTTAACATGGACAATTACACATAATTTTTGTGTTTCAGTTGTTAGAACCCCATCTTGATTCTTTTTTTAATGGTGGAAATTCAATTCTATGTTTCAAGGTGAGAATTAAATTTTCCACCATCCAAGGATTTAAGATATAGATGGTGGTAGCTCAAACACAGCAAATTATGTATTGATTATGGGTGCGAAGCCTGATATGAAAATTATAATTGAGTAGGAATTGAATGGAAAATGAAGTGCATCGTATTGGTAACTTGCCAACTGCCCATACTTCAATAACAGAAACTTTGCTGTAAATATTCCATTTGAATTTCGTGTTTAAAAAGAGAAGTTGCTGGGTTAGGTTATTAATTGCAAAAATAACAAAAATATAATTTCAAGCTTCCGTTGTAATGATTGCAGTCTGTATTCTTTGCAGTCATGGGACACAACATCTATCTCTTTAACAGCTGGCTGTGATCTGTTTATGCGATATGTAACCAGGACATCTGCCTTAGAATATGAGGATTTTAATTCAGCCAAATCTCGCCTGATTGAACGTGCAGAAAAGTTTGGTGAGATATCCTGTAAGGTAGGTATTTTAGCCTTTTTTTTGGCTCTATTAGCAGTTACTTTCTTGTTATGGCACTTGGGAGTAACTTTTGGGCAAACATTCACATTGATGAAGATGTGGAAGCATATTGCAGGCACGCAGGATAATTGCCATGGTTAGTCAAGATTTTATCTTTGATGGCTGTACTATATTAGTACATGGTTTCTCACGAGTAGTTTTGGAGGTACTGAAGACAGCAGCCCAAAATAAAAAATTCTTTCGAGTTTTCTGCACAGGTTCTGTCCCTGAATAGCCTTTCATCTCCAGTTGATTATGATACTTGATTAAATTAAAGAAAAAGAAAAGTCTTGTATCTGGTGCTTTGGGATTATAGATAGGGTGGTTTTGGAAAATGCAGAGGGAAGGCCAGATAGGACAGGACTACGATTATCCAATGAGCTAGCGAAACTCGATGTTCGTGTGAAACTTCTAATAGATTCTGCTGTGGCATACTCGATGGATGAGGTAGACATGGTATTTGTTGGAGCAGACGGAGTTGTTGAAAGTGGAGGCATCATTAACATGATGGGAACGTATCAGATTGCGCTAGTGGCACATAGCATGAATAAGCCTGTGTATGTGGCCGCAGAAAGTTATAAGGTATTGTTCCAATCTCGATTCCATGTAAAATCCTTTAGAGGAAATGCATAACGATGATATTATATGTTGCATTCAATTGAATAAACCTGGTAAGAGTCGTGTTATTTGATTGGGATTTTTGTACTTTTGTTTTCAGTTTGCTCGGCTGTATCCATTGGATCAGAAGGACATGGAGCCTGCCTCACGCCCAATTGATTTTGGGGTACCAATCCCTTCCAAGGTTGAGGTTGAAACATCTGCTCGGGATTATACACCGCCACAGTATCTTACGTTACTTTTTACGGATCTAGGCGTCCTATCGCCATCTGTAGTCAGTGATGAGTTAATTCAGCTATATCTATAGTAACCATCAAACCCACTCTCTTTCCTCTTTTTTTTTTGGGGAATAGAATCTTTTGAATGAACTAACTCGGGTGTTTGATCAATTTTGGATGCTGTCCCATGTGGCATATTTCTGTTTCATTACTGCTAGTAACATATACTAAAGGCTATATATGGGTAAAAGTTTATTTAAACTAATGAAATTTTGATTTACTAGACAATTTCAAAATTGAACTGTATCAATTTTATGAGAATTATAATGATTTAGGATGTGGGTTTTAACCTGTATCAATTTTATGAGAATTACTATCTTGTGAATGTAAATTCAATGTTTATTTACCATTTATATTAAAGTGGTATCTGATTGATTTAGATTTAGATTTAGATTTAGATGTAGATGTTTTTAATTTAAGATATTATTATTATTAATTTTATAATAAAATTAATGGAATATAATTTTCATTTGATTCTGAGACTTCCAAAACAGGGCTTTGGAAATTGACCCATAACCCTTGCAGCCATCAAGTCATGAGAGCATCAAATCTCAGTCAACTTAATTAATAATTTTTATGATCAAATTTTTGTGGGTATCAAATTCTTTAAGATATTAATTACCTCTTTGAAAACATAAAATTAAAAATTACTCCCCATGCTAATCCCAATTAGAGTATGCAAAATTATATACATACACACCAGAATACTCCAAACATATTTTTATGAAAAAAAATCAATCCCAAAAGAACATATCACAATTAGTTACTATTAAATTTATTAATTTTGGTAACCATTGAACGTAATAAAGAAAGAAGAACCCAAACAGTGACTGTTTATAATACATCAAAGCTATCTTTTTCTTTTCAAAAAAGAATTAGATTTTGAATTATGAGACTTTTTTGGAAGTATCCCGTGAGTTCTTGGAGAGAAACTTTTCTCTTAAATCTGCAACATCAACTTCATTGAAGTGACTCTCAGGAATCCAGTTGCCCGTCTTTGGATCTCTCATCCAGAAATATTTCTTTGACTCATCGGCTGCCGCTGTCTCACCGGAAACTTCACCGGTCGTCGTCTTCATCATCGATGCCACCGGCTGTGCCATTCTTGCATTAATCTCAGCCGCAGCCGAGTATGATCGCCTGTTAACCATCCAAACCATCACAAAGATTTTAACAAGAAACCTTGAAAAGAATGTAAACAACAACAGCAAGAAGCATTCATATATACTAGAAGTATATATATATATATAAAGATAGATATGTGTAATTGACGAACGTGCATGTGCATGAAAGATCAACTACTCACCTTAAGAGAAGGCCAAAGTTGCTAACCAGAATCTTAGCCGCCATGTTTGGAGATTTTAAAACATGGGAAAAATAAACAGAGAGAGAGAGAGAGAGAGAGAGAGAGAGAGAGAGAGAGAGATGGAGACGAAAAGAGATTTGTAGGGGTTTGAGACGAAGAGATTTGTAGGGTTTTGAGAGCGTTATGTTATGAGGAGTTTGTGAGGGAGTAGACGTTATATTTATAGGAGCACAAAATATAAGGGTTTTTTTTTTATAAAAAAAATATATTAAAAATATAGGATAATAATTTATTAATGCCTCGAAAATTCTTCCAGTTTCCTGTTCTGTTTTAGGAAACCCAATCCGACTCCCAGTCGTCTCCGAAGTCAATTAGGTTTCCCGAATAATACCCTTGCTTCATTAACTCTTGTGGTTGAGGCATATTTGGAAAACCAATATATATATATATATGTATGTATATTTGGAAAAAAAAAAAATATATATATATATATATATATATATACTGTTAAGTTTTAAATTTACTATGACAATAAATTATTATGTATAAAAGATAATAAAAATTAATGTGGCATGATTAAAAATGATCAGATAGTATATTAAATCTTAATATATTAAATTAAAATACAAATTTTATTTTTATGTGTAAAAATTAAATTTTTAATTTTTAATTTTATAATTATTAAATTAAAAATAAAAAAAATTATCAAATAGATTTGTTTATAATATACAATTTCCATATACACATTACACGTAAAATGTTCTATTCTAATATCTTATTATTAGAAATAGAGAAAAAAGAATTTTAAAAAATAATGTGCTAATTTAAAAAATATAGTGCAAGATACGTATTATTTTGAAGTATATATAAAATATATATATATATGCACAATGAGAGCATCTTTGACGTCTATTAAATGACGATCATCACCAAGTTGTTTTGCAGAGGAGGCATTTAGAATCCAGAATCAGAGCGATTTACGTCAGATTTGATATCTCGTCTTTTTGCTTATGGGGCTATTAATGGAGTTCTCTGTAAGGCCAAATCTTTCTGTGCAAAGTTGGAACCTGATGGTCGATCGAGACTGGTGTCGTCATAGAATATATGTAACTGTGTATATATATATATATATTCTTTTTTTTTTTTAATGAGTTGGGTAAGCTTTAGATTTAATTGTTATAATATTTTTCTATTGAATAATGGAATAAAATTATTCTCAAAGCTGGTGGGATTAGACAGATGACGTTAATATTAAACTTTGATTAGTATGTTAATTATTATTTAGAATAAATTAATCACTTCTCACAATTTAATCCTTTTTAGGTTTTATATTTGTGTTAAGTGTTTAGTTTTCTTCTATTTTTTATTAGAAAAAACTTCAAAATAATTAGACTATTTGTAGAAATTTTAAAAATAATTTTGACTTATTAATTAAATTAATAATAAAAATATATCTAATATTAATTTAAATACTTAAATCAAATTCATTTTTTGAACTCTTTTTTTTTAAAAAAATTATACAAATGTAATAAATTTTTTATTATGAAATAGAAAAAAAAAAGTATTTAAGATAAACGAAAAATAAATAGTAAGATTAAATAATAATAATAAGTGAGAATTTCAAAAATTAATGTAACAATTTATCTTATTATTTATTACACAACTAATTTATAAAACAAACAGGGCCCACACGTAAAAGTCTCTGTTGGATAAAATTCATCACGTTTTTCTCGTTGGATGATGTTTAAAAAGCTAAGAGCTTCCATTAAAAAAATAATAAATAATGTAAAAGGTCCAAAACAAGCTTGTGTTCTTGGTGGGTCCAATAATAACAGACATATATAAATATAATCATTGCATAGTATCACTTAAAAATATTATAATTTATGAAAATAAAATATAATTATAATTATTATAATCTAATTAATTAAATTATAAGTCACAAAAATATTATCGTTTAATAGGACAAAATTTAACTTAGTTATCATAAATTTATTAATATATTAATAAATTAAATAGTATAAAAATATTATCATCAAATGATATATTGGCAAATTCAAACATAGTTCAAGTAATTTAACTTTTGAAAGATAAAAGTTAGGTGGTACAGTAAAAGAGTATATAATAGGAGAGATAAAATAATGTTTAATGTGGCACGTGTGGATACATATATACATATATTAATATTTTGTATGACGAAACGTAACACGTTGAAACCAGAAAACATAAAAAACAAGAGAATTTAATAATAAAAAAAATCAGACATTTCCAACTAAGACTTGATTCCCTGGCTCATTCTTAATGGTTTTAAATATCCATCTCCTCTCCTTCCTCTCACAATCCTCCTCCATTTCCTCAATTCTTCTTCTTCTTCTTAAATACTTTTCTCTCCTCCAATTATCGCAGAATGCTTCCAAAATTCAAGAGCTCCTCTGTCAATCCCTCCTCCGATGTTGGATTACTAATCTTGATACAAACTTCTCATGGAAAATCTAATCTCGTTATTCAATCTGCCTTGAAATCAGTCCAACCCACTTCTCAGTCTACTGAGTTTTGCTACCTCAAATCATGTCATCTCTGCAACAAGAAGCTGAGTCTAGACAAAGAAGTATATATGTACAGGTAAAAAAAATTAAACAACTCCCAACTCATAATCATAATCATACCCATTCTAGATCTAGATAGCTTAGGAATTGCTTAATGTTAAAGTTGACTTTTAAGATTTGGTCTTGGAGTTCTATGTTCATGAAAGTAAAACGTAAGGTTTTGATTTTGGTATACAAAAAATGACCCATCATTTGCTAGAGTATAAACTAGAATCTACCCAGAAAAAAAAGTCAAAAGTCCTTTTTTGTGGATTTTAATCCTTTTCTTCATTTCATTTAATTATATAAAGAAAAAGAGAAAGCGTTCTCACAAAGCCATATGTATATGTGTATTGCAATGCAGAGGTGATCGAGGGTTTTGCAGTACAGAATGCAGGAACCGGCAAATTGTAGTGGATGAAGTGAGAGAACTAGAAATCTCTACCAAGCAAATGATAGCTTCGTATAGAAATTGCAGTGGTGGCGGTGGTGGTGGGGGACGAGAGACTGGCTCACTGCTTGAAGATCTCCACCGGCAAAACAAGCCGCCGACTCACCGGAACCACTGGGCTATAGTCTCTTAGTTTTAAGATCCATTAACACTTTGTTTCTTGTCAACTGAATTAGACAATGAAAGACGGATGTTGGAAAAGTGAAGATTAGTTTTTTTTGTAGGATATATACTTTTATATACCAACAATTAATAGATATTTGTTAAAGCAATATCTTACATTTCTTTCTTCGATTCCATATATATATATATAATAAAAAAATAATGGTATATAGTTCCTATCTTTTATTTCAGTTTGGCATTTTAATTCTATTTAAGTTAATAAATTTTTATTAATTTATGTTTAAATATTATTTTAAATAATATTTTATTTTGATTAATATTAATTTTTTTTATAAATATTTTATAAAATCTGCTAAAACTATAAAATAAAAATTAAAAAAAAAAAATCTTACTGGTGGTGAAGTGATGGATGGATATAGGGTAGGTATATATTTATGTTTGTATTATAGCACGATATACTGATGCTATACCCACCTCGTGTTCGTACTGGGATTGGATAGAAGTTTATCCATTTAAGTTGTATTTTTCTTAATGATTTAGAAAATCACATGGATCCGAATTTGATTGGCTTCGAATACATATTGATCTAGAACATTAGAGTAATTGCAGTTACACAAATAATTAAAGTTATGTGATACTTTGGAAAATTTTTATTTTATTTTATTTTTTTACATTTTAAAATAATTTTATAATTTCTTTTAATTTAAACTTTAGTATTTTATACATAGTTATAATAATCAAGTATTGTTGTATGAAATAACATGGTTATACATATATATATATTTCGAAGCAGTAAAATTTGGAGCAATTTTTATAAACTATATAATATGACATATAGTTTATAGAACTACAGTAGAGCAATTTTTAAGGACAAAATTAAGTATTGAAATTACTTTGTATTAAATTGAATTGAGGTAGGGAGTTTTGTCCCTATTTTTTTTTTTATAGTTATAAACAAAATAGATTACAAATAATAGTAATTTAAAAAGATAAATTACTAAATCAAAGAGAGTTGTATGTTGTGGTCCAGACGGATGAATCACTCCTAAAAAAAAAATCTATTGATTCTCTCCTAATGGGCTAGACTGTAAGTGTGATGATTTACTTCATGGATGAGGTCTCTAGTTCAAATTCAGGATGACTCGGTTACACCAACAAAAATAATAGAAGAAGCATTTCATTCCTTCATGCATACTCCACTTAGCTTGGGGGGATATATCTCTATTGCTAAAGTTACACTCTTATAATTGGATCGTTACAATTATGAATTGAATGTCTAATTGTCCAAACAATAATAATAGTACCTTGTACATAAACTATTGACTCACTTTTTCTAAGTATAAGAAAGAGAGCTGAAACATGCTATTAAAATACTCTATTGAGAAAAACATAGATTGTCAAGAACGTAGAGGAGGTAGGATAGTTGGTCAAATCTAGTAGGGATCATAAATGGATGGTAGTTGGAATCGGCGACTCTACTAGGATTTCCTTATCTAGGATCACTGGGGAAGAGAATTTAAGTTGGCCATTGCAAACAGCTTGATGCACTAACTTCCTTAGATCTTTTGAGGAAAATACAGTAAAATAATAGGAAAAGATGTCCAAATAAAGACATCCACACTCAAACTGATAATTATTTATGTCAAACGAATTATATCTATTGATAGTAAAGGCCTAGAATATGAGTAATAAAATAATACTGAAATTTATTAATGCACGGAAGTAGTTTAGAATTTAGGGTTATATTCCTTGCACAGTTTGACTAGAACGCCCAATAGCATACGAGAATGCCCTTAAAGAGTATAAATGAAAAAGTGAATATAAAAAACCAATATGATCAACCTCTGCTGCGCAACTGGAGAAACGACAGACAACTTTCTAGTTAGTTTTCTTCTTGTTCAGAATCTGGGTCTTGGTCGTTCTGATATAAAATAGTTAATAATAAAGGGATGAGCTACACTAGTTCAGTAAAAATATCAACGTCTTACTACTGATATAGAAAATTAAAACTTTGTAGAAATCGTAAAAAAACTAATAAAATTAATTTTTCTTTCTTAAATAAATTTATTTAACTGAAAAACATTAATTCCTCACTCACCTATAAGTTCCTAAATGTCATTTATGAATATGAGAATCATAATGGTAATTTGCATTATGCATTCTAAAAGACTAACAGTAATTAACCTTTACCATTTTTACTTACTTACCGAGGTCCCTGAGAGTCCATATGAGTCCCCACTACACGTGGACCAAACATCCATTCAATAAATCAAACGGTCATCCCTATACCCTGTCTGGTAATGGACGTCAAATATAGCACCACCTCAATACCCCATTCGGTAATGAGCGTAATCAAAACAATTCTCAACCTCTTTCGGCATGGGATTTCTCAGCTCCATCTAACTGAGAGTAATGTCCACGGTAGGGTTTACCCTATGTACCAGATCCGTACACCCTTTTCTATGACATCTGGTAAGTCTTTTAATTTAACAACGTCACTTACACATACAAATTTTTATTAATATCTAGTCACCAAATAGGTGCAAAACTCACATTTTGCAATTACAAAAAAACAAAACGGTCAATTAATAAGCGACATAAATTAAAATCCAACGGTTCAAGAAACATAATTAAGGCATTAGTTGTAAATTGATATAACAGAATAAAAATAAAAATAGTTTGAGTAAATTGAATAGACAAGAAAAATAAAAATAAATTAAAGCACACTAAGATAGAACAAATAACGGTAAACAATTAAGAAAATGTAACAATAAATAGATAATACAGATAAGTTAGGGAGAATTATAAACTGATCGGTTACTGTCTCCATCGACAACCTATATTCAATTAATCAAGGGTCGCCCACCATTTATAATTTTCTGTTTATTATTAATTTGACTTTAATTTAATCGTAACAGAAGGAGGGATGAGGGATTCTCACCTTAGGTCTGTGTTCGAAATACCACATTTTTCACTACGCATTTCGGTTCCTAGAATTCTTAGATTTTTCTACTAAAACAAAAACATAAGTCAAATAATGTAAAAATACGTAAAAAAGGCAAAAAAGGCCATAAAACCTGAACGGGGACCGGTTTAGGGCTTCGACACGGCAGAGCCGCCGTGCTCCGCAGCTAGTTATGCTTTCTACAACTGTTCTTCCTCTTGGTCAGGCCGGTTTCGGTTGGTTCTCGACAAAACTCTATTCATTTTGGGGTTAAGCGGTGTCTGTTGGTGGAAAAAAGAAGAAAATAGAAACTTACCGGTGGTTCTGGCTTTTCGATGTGGTGGCTCTGCCAAGCTCCACCGCTTCTTCCTCGCGGTCGTGACTTTCCTTTGGCTACCCTACAACGAAAACATGTTAGATGGTCTAGGGTTGGGAATTGAAAGGAAATGAGAAAATAGTTCAGGCTCACCGAAGTGTTTTTCGGTTTTGGGTGCGGTGGCTCAACCGAGCTATGCCCTCTGTTTTTCGCTTCACCTTGGGTTTTCCTGCAACGAGAAGGGTTTTGGGTAGTTTAGAATGGAAAAAGGGGACAAATGGGAGAAAATTACACTTATCGGCGTCGATTTTGGTCTCTGCTACAGTGGCGATGGTGGTCGGCTTCTCCTCCGACAACCCTTCTTCTTCTTCTTCTTCTCTAACGAACTGGTGTGCAGCTAGGGTTAGGGTTTTGGTGGAAGAGGAGTATTTACTCCTCTTCTCTCAATCTGGGCTATCTATTTGGGCCCATGTAGACCAATCTCAGCTGTCGAATCTCACTTATTCGGGAAATCCATCATGATCATCCGATTGACGGCACATGGACTGTTTGATCGCACCTAATGGGGGAATAGATCTAGGCCATTCGTGCGCACAGGAGTGAATATGGATCGTTGGATCGTTTGGCACGCGGATTGCCCGCGTGGCCTCCTACGTGGAACACATGCTGGTGTGTTCGACACGCGACGCATGACGACTAGTCGTGTTGCTGACGTGGCCATTCTACTTGGCTGCTTTTCCCATTTTTGTACTTTGGCCCCAATTTTTAATTTTTCATTTCAAATGGGTCCTTATTTATTTTTAGTTTGGTCTCTTCCTTTTAAAATTATTTTCAAATATATCCAAAATGCATATTTCTGAAAAAGAATTCTAAAAAGAATTAAACTTAGATATTTACTATTATCATTGAAATTAATTTATGCCATCCCAAGCCTGAATTTTGGGCTTGGGATGTTACAATTCTCTTTCCCTTAAGAAAATTTGGTTCCTCAAATTGCTGCCCCTTAATTAAACAGTTGAGAATATCGGGCCCTGAAGTCTGATTCCAACTCCTAGTTGGTCTTGTCCTGCGAGTGATTTTACAATAGTTGAAAGATTCAAGCTCAAAAATTTAATCCGAGATAATTTTACATTAATAAAATAATGTATTAAAGTAATTTAATTTTTTATTTCATCTTATTTTTATGAAATATTTTTAGAAAAAAAATGAATTTAGGGATAAAATTGAAAATAACTTTGAGAAAAAGGGTAAAACTATAAATAAGAAAGTATTTTTGAAAGAAAATTTTAAAACAAGGGGTGAAATGCAAAAAGGAGAAATATAACCACGTGGGACGGCCACGTTAGCAGCACTAGCGAGTCAGTACGTGCCACGTGGCGGACATGCTGACATCAGTTCCACGCGGGAGGCCACCTGGACGATCTGCGTACCAGCGAATCCAACGACCCAGATCGTATCCAGCGCACACGGATGGTCTAGATGCATTTTATCTTTAGACGCAATCGAACATATGAGATTGGTCGCGATGGATGGCTTATATTCACACAAACTGGCCTAAACAGGCAACGATCAGATGGTTCTCCTCGTTTTACGTCGACGCGAGCGAACGACCAGGATCAAAGGGAAGAGAGGTATTTAAACCTCTCCTCAGTCAGCCCCAAAACCCTAGCTGATGACCCTGACTGGAGAAGAAGAATGAGGGCGGCCAAAGGGAAGACCAGCTGTCGAAGGGACACCATCGCCGCCGCGCTAAAGCCATCGCCGATGCCAAAAAAGGTAAAATTTTTATCATTTTACTCGGAATTGAATTCCGAGCCTCCCCACACCCATATCAGAGCAAAAATGGCAGCAGGTGAGCAAAAAACACAAGTAAAGCTCCGCTAAGTTGCCACGACTGTAACTTAAAAACCTCTGTGATGACCCCCTTCTTGTTTCCCGTTCTCCTCAATTTTCTAACCATTTTGTTCCTCGTCCTTTTTTGGTGCATATTAGCCGAAGAAAAACGCTGACTACGAAGGAGGAATAACAGAGCCGCTGCACCCAAAGACCCTTATATTGGTAGAGTTTCAGTTTTTCCCTTTTCCAGCCAACAAAGGCCCCCTAATTTGGTTTTTCACAGGTTTTCATGTAAAACCGGCCAAAATCGGCCAAAACTGGCCAAAACGGCCAAGCCGAGAAAAATTACAGCTATGGGTGGCGGAGCCAGTGCTGGAGCACGGCGACGCCGCCATGCCGAAATCTTAAATTAGCTGAAAAAGTTTAAAATACATATTTTGACATTTTAGGGTATTTTTGGATACGTGACATATATATTTTTAATTTCTGCATAAAAAAACTAGGAAATCCGGGGACTGCCAGGAAACACAGTGAAAAATATGGTGTTTTGGACAACGATCTAAGATAAGAATCTCTCACTCTTTTTCCCGTTATGTTAAATTAAAGCTTAATAATCAATAACATTGTGTTTTGTAAAAATTAAAAAAACTCTAAAAATTATTACAGGTCACCAGTGGAGCCGGAACTGGTCAGTATATAGTTCATATGTATTGTCTATTTGTTTCTATATTATTTTAATCGCTTACTATTGTATCAAGTATTTTAATTTTTTGATTCTAACTGCCTTTTCAATTATTAGTTTACGTAGCCGTTATATCATTTTATTGATTGATCTAGAATAAATATCCTAATAATTTTTTCTTGATTTATGTGTTGTCTATTTGTATGACTTGCTATTGATTGGTAAAAAAATGAAATGTTGGTACATGTTTGGTGATTGGTTGATGATATAGATCTATGTATGAAAGGTTAACTAGGTACGCTGGGAAAGGGTGGACTGGTACATAGAAAAACCTTATTGTTGGCATTATCTCAGTCGAACGGGGCTGAAAAGTCCCATACCGGAAGGGGTTTGGAGATATAGTTCATCTTCATACCGGATGAGATATTGAGGCGGTGGCACATTTGACATTCATTATCGGACGAGGTAAGAGGACAACCAGTTGATTAATAAATTAAATATAGGGTTCAAGTATAGGGGGATATCCCTATGGACCTCCAGGGGTACTGGGAAAGGGTGGACTGGTACATAGAAAAACCTTATTGTTGGCATTATCTCAGTCGAACGGGGCTGAAAAGTCCCATACCGGAAGGGGTTTGGAGATATAGTTCATCTTCATACCGGATGGGATATTGAGGCGGTGGCACATTTGACATTCATTATCGGACGAGGTAAGAGGACAACCAGTTGATTAATAAATTAAATATAGGGTTCAAGTGTAGGGGGATATCCCTATGGACCTCTAGGGGTACTGGTACAAAGATAAGTTTGTTGTTATTACATGTTTAAATACGAAATCACAATGTTGTTCGGGTTATTGTCTTCATAGGTCGGTTTGAAAACTCATAAGAGTAAGTATGACATAACATTTTTTGAGTTAAATGAATTTATAAAAAAATAATAGCTCCATTGGTTGTTTTATGATTTTTAACTAACCTTTTGTTTTCCGTATCAGTGTTAAGTGTAATATTTTTACTGATTTAGTATAACTCATTCCCCATACTTAACCATTTTATATTAGAAAAATCAAGATCCAGTTCCTGAACAGTATAAGAGTTGTGAATAAAGGTTACCTCCCGACCCCTATCGAGTTACCCAGCAAAGGTTAACCCTATAGAACCTTTATTTCATTTTATCTTAATTATTTATTCTGTTACTTTGAACTTCTATAAAGGGACATTTTCGTAACCCTATTGGGTATCCTGATTTACTATGTAAGAAATAAAAATCCTAATTTCTAAATTGCTTCCGCTTATAGTTGTTGTTATAATTCGATATTTCTATTTCTTTAAGTCTTCGGCCTTTACAATAGTACTTTGATAAAAGATATTTCTTTGTTGCGAAGTACTCTGCTCTTTCGGTCTAAAATGCTAACCGGTACCTCCTTATAAGATAAATCATCTTATAGTAGAACTGTTTTGTAGGACAAAATATGTGAGGGGTCAATGTTATAGTTACGTAACATCAACTCATAGAAGATATTATGGACTTTGGATAGTTCTAGAGGCAGTGTTAGTCTGTAGGCGGATATCCGAATCTTGTCCAAAGTCTCAAACGGTTCGATGAACTGGGGGTTCAACTTTTTTCTCTTTTTAAACTTTGATGATACCCTTAAAAGGGGTGACCTTAAGGAACACTAAATTGTCTTTCTTACATTCTAAATCTCTCCTTCAGGTGTTCACATAACTTTTCTGTCCACTCTGGGTTGTCTAAATATTTTTTCTGATCTTAATAATCTTCATTGTGGTCTTATCTACAAGATCTAAATTAATCAATTTTCTGTCGTCCATCTCTTCCCAATAGATTAGTGATCTACAAGGTCGGTAATACAATACCTCATACGGAGTCATATCAATACTTGTTTGGTAACTATTATTGTAAACGAATTTTACTAGTGGTAGCTGGTCATCTTAGTACCCTCTGAAATCTAGAACACAAGCCCAGAATATATCTTTTAGTGTGAGAATAGTTCGCTATGATTGTTCATCTGTCTAGGAGTTGAATGTTGTGCTAAGAGATAATTTCGTCCTCATTACTTGTTGAAGACTTATCCAAAATCGAGAGGTATAACCTAGGGTCCTTATTCGATACTACTATCATCGGAACTCCATGTAGTTTGAGTATCTTCTGAATATAGATTTTAGTTAGTATGTTTAATGGATCAGTCATTTTTATGGCCAGGAATGAGAGAACTTAGTGGGTCGGTCAATAATCACCCAGATTGCATCGTGTCTCGAGCGTGCCTTAGGCAATCATGTTATAAAGTCCACGGTGACATGTTCCCATTTTCACTCTAGGTTTGGTAACGACTAAAGTTGCCCGCCTGAGCGTTGATGCTCTGCTTTGTCCTGTTGGCATACAAGACACTTGGAAACGAAGTAAGCAATTTTTCTTTTCATCCCACTCCACCAGAATCAGGGCCACATGCTTTGGTACATCTTAGTAGTTTTCGGATGCATGGTGAACTTCGAACTATAAGCCTCTGTCATGATATCCTTTTTCAACTCGCTATCACTAGGAACACACAACCTATCTTGGAACCCGAGCAACCCATCGACAGAGATACGAAATTCTGGATTCAAACCTTGTTTTGTATCCTTTCTAAGATCTATTAGAGTGGGATCGGCCGGTTGAACCTCCCTTATTCTCTGGATTAATTCGGGTTGGATTGCTAAATGGGCTAGACATGTGGTCTTTTTCAAGTATTGGAGTTGTATCTATTGTATAGCCTTTATTATCTTGCACTTAGAAACCATTATGTAAGCTAACATATAATACCCGGTCTCAGAATTTGGTCTGATATTAATTTTAAAATTAAAAAATATATAAAAATCTAATTTTAAAATATATAAAAATTTAATTTAATGTTGAATTATGAAAAAAAAAATAGGTTTATGATGAAACTAAAAATAATTTTGGAAAAAAAAGGAGTGAAAATTTGGGTTTGGATGGTGTTTTTTAAAGATAAATCAAAAACTGAAGGTTAGAACGTAATTAAAGAAAATTGCGTCACGTAGGACTGCCCAGTCAGAAGTCTCGACGAACCAGAGCAGGCGCATGACAAGACACACTGACTCGATACCACGCGGGAGGCCATGCTGGCGATCTCCGTGCCCCGCGATCGAATGGCCGCCCGAAAGTGTTACTGTGCTCATGGACGGTCTAGATCTGTTCCCTCCTCAGACACGATCAGACAATCGTGATTAAATGCGATGAATGTTCCATATTCATTCTCTTTTTAAACACAATCAGACGATCGAGATCAAATCGCGATGAATAGTCCAGATTTATTTTTTCTTTAAATGCGATCAGACGGTTGAGATCAAACACAATTAACGACTCAGATTAATACGATACGGGTATAAATATTTCGCATCACACCAAACCAAAACCTTAGCCGCTAGCCTCCTGCTGGAGAAGAAGAATCAGTCACCAGAGAAGGGAGCCGACCGTCTGCCGCCGTTGCGCCAGAGCCACCTCCGGCTGCTAAAAAAGGTAAAAACTTTCCTATCCGCTCGGAATTTGATTCCAAGAACCCCCATGGCCAAATCAAAGTAAAAGGAATGGTGAATAAGTTAAAAACTGTGGCAAAGCCCCGCTGCACCACCACGGGCAAAACCTGCTACCACATCTGATGAGCTCCTTTCCGTTTTCCGTTTCGTGCAATTTTTTTTACCATTATTTTTACTGTTCTGTTTTCTACATGTTGATCAAAGAAAAACATTCAGCCACGAAGGTGAGCCAGCAGAGTTACCCCACCGAAAAATCTCACCGCCTGTAGGTTTTCGTTTTTTAACTTTTTTCAGCCAACTGAGCTCCCCTAACATGTATTCTCGTAGGGATATGTATAAAATCGGCTGAAATCGGGCAAAACTAGCCAAAAATGACTAGACTGAGGCAAACCACCGCCACGAGCAGCAGTGCCGTCGCCAGAGAAAAGGTTTTTAACGCCGATTTTGGATTTTTTGGGCTATTTTTAGGTATGTGAAGCTGTTTTAATCTCTGTAGGAAAATTCAGGAAACTTGGGACTACCAGTAGGCGCAGTAGAAAGTTTGGTATTTCGGACACCGATTCGGATAAGAATCCCTCACCTTATTCTTTGTTATGAAATTGAAGCTTAATAATCAGTAATATGGTATTTGTGTAATTTAGAAAACTTTGAGAATAATTACATGTTACCAATGGAGCTGAAACTGGTTAGTCATTTATTTGTTATCCTGTGTAACTGATTATTGAATTTACAGCTTTAAATACATGATCATATACTGAAATAGTTGAATGATTCAGTTATACTTCCTTGATATATATTGCTTGTCTTGCGTGACTTACGGTTGATTTGTGAAATTAGAAATTAATATGCAAATGAAAAATTGATTGGTCACGTGAATTAATGAATAGTAGCCTTACTGGATATTCTGAGAGATAGTAGACGAACTGGGTACATAGAGAACCCTACCATAAATGTTGTCTTACACCGGACGGGGTATGGGGATAGTCTGATTCACCATCATACCGAACGAAATATTGAGGGATAGTATTTTTTGTGCTTATACCGGACATGGTATGGTAATGTTGAATATTGGTTCACGTGTAGTGGAACATCCTTATGGCCTCCAAGGATATCAGTAGGCAAATAAAAAGGGAAAGTGGTTGCTATTGTTCATTTGAAAATAAGATTAGAATGTTATTTGAATTATTATATCTCTATAGGTCAATTTTAGAAATCTCGCAACAAAAAATATATACAATATATAGTTTTTCCTTATGATAAATAAATTTACTTAAATCAAGAGCTTCATTAGTTGTTTTTATGATTTTTACCAATCTTCAGTTTCTGTATCGGTGAGTAATGTGATATTCTTACTAGGATAGTATAGCTCACCCTTTCATTAACTGTTTCAAATCAAAAGGATCAAGGCCCAGATCCCGATCAATAAGAGTATTGTGAATAGTTCACCCCCTGAACTCCCTTCAAAAGTTAGTGAAAGTCGTCATAGAATGCTTAACTTATTGCCTTTTGTTTATTTATTTGATTTTTGTTTATTCTTTTAGAAGAGTCATTCTCGTAACCCTATTGGGCATTTTAAATTATTATATAAGGAATGTAAACTCTAAACTCTATTATTCTGCTTTCGTATTTAATTTATGACTTTATTACATTTTAAGTTTTGCGTCTTTACATAATATACCTGCATTCTTCCTACTGAGAGCATCGACTGCCACATTATCCTTACTCAGGTAGTACAGGATCTTACAATCGTAATTCTTGAGGAGTTCTATCCAATGCTTCTGACACATGTTGAGGTCCTTCTGGGTGAATATATGCTTTAAGCTCTTATGGTCTATATAAGTTTCAAATGTTTCCCCATATAAGTAATGACGCTACGTCTTCAAGGCGTGGATAATGAAGACAAGCTTTAAGTTGTGGGTGAGATAATTCTTTTCATGAGTTTTCAACTGTTTGGACCTATAAGTTATGACATTTTCGTACTGCATCAGAATGCAACTCAGTCCTTGGTAAAATGCATCACTGTATACTATATATCCACTCATTCTATTCAGTAGAGCAAGACTGGCGCGGTAGTCAATCTATCTTTAAGTTTTGTAAAGCTCTTTTCACATTCATCATTATACTTAAACTTGATTTTTTTTTCGGAAGTCGTGTTAGGGAGGTGGCTATACTTGTCATACCCAAGAAGTTTTAAACTTTATTAACCGAAGTCAACTGTTTCCAACCTCTCACTACATCAATCTTATTGGGATTCATTAACACTCTATCTTTTGATATTATGTGCCTTAGTAAGGAAGTCCACTCAAGCCTAAACTCATACTTACTCAATTTTGCATATAATTTATTTTTCCTGAAAACACGTAAGACTTGATCAAATATTGAGTGTGTTCCTCTCTATTCTTAAAATAAATCAGGATATCATCAATGAATACTATGACAGACTGATCCAAGAACGACATGAAGATACTGTTCATGAAGGTCATAAAGATCGCATGTGCATTAATTAATCTGAATGACATGAATAGAAACTCATAATGCCCATACCGGGTCCTAAAGGTTGTTTTAGATATGTCTTATGCCTTAATCTACACCTGATGATATCTCGAATACAAGTCGATCTTGAAAAAAATCTGTGCACGTTGTAATTGATCGAAGAGATCATCGATCATGGGGAAGTAAATACTTGTTGTTGATTATGATATGTTCAGTTCTCTGTAGTTAATATACAATCTCAATGACCCATCACTTTTCCTTGCGAACGTGACTCTGGCACCCTAAGGGGATATGCTATGTCGAATGAATCTATTGTCCTGTAATTCATTGATCTGTTTTTTCAATTCTTTTATCTCAACACGACTCATTTAGTATGAGACAATCGAGATGGGTTAGGTGTTAGGCTGAAGATCTATGGAAAATTTGATTTCTCAATCTACTAACAATCCTAGTAGTTCATTAGGGAATACGTCCGAAAAATCTCGAACAACAGAAATATCTTGAATGTAAATCTATTTCTTAGATTTGCCTAATGTGGAAAAGAATAACTAAGTTTGGGGCATTTGATAAATAATACAGTTACCGAGTTTGAATAATATCTAAAATTTTCATTAATTTGTGAAATACTCAATGTTAGGAATGTTGAATACAAGCTTCTTATGAAAATAGTCCATAGTAGAATGATACGCCGCTAACCAGTTCATTCTCAGAATTATATCAAAATCTTCTGTGTCAAATGTTATCAGATCTACGCTCAATTCCCTACCTGTTATTCCTATGATATAAGCTGTGTATATAACATTCCTAGTAATGTGCCGCTCCCATATGTTGACACAAACAGTATAGAATCAAGGCTTTTAGGTAACACATTTAAATTTTGAGTAAAAGTATGTGAAACAAAAGAATGTAAAACACTAGTATCAATTAAAATATGTACAAGGTAGTTACAAATAATATACATACCCTGTATAATGTTTGGGTTGGCTTCAGCATCCTATTAGGTAAGTGTATAGATTCTGCTCTGGATTATAGGTCTGGCCTAATTCTAATTCCGCATACACTTTCTCACGTAGTGCTGGGCACTTCTGCATATGCGACAGGTATTATTGAGATGATAGTAAGATCGGTCTCCATGATCCTTACCACAGTGCTGACAAACCTTCGTATCCTGTTATTGGGGCCTGGGAAGGAGCTTGAGTTGCAGGCATTGGTCTCTTATTCTGCAGGTTCAATGCAGTAGGTACAGGCTTGCGATGTGAGATGGGGGGCCTGGAGTTGCTCGCTGCTGGAGAAAAAATGCGGAGGTTTCTTTCTATCAACTATGCCTTTGCCAAGTGTGCTGAATAAGCGTTAAGATCGAAGACATACAATTGTTGTCTGATCTCAGGACGGAGACCCCACTCAAACCTTCTTGCCTTTCAACCTTTGTTTATCATGCTCTTAGGAGTATCACCGTAACTCCAAAAATTTCTGAGTATATTCTAATGCTGACAAATCTCCTTGAATCAGGTGTGCAAACTTCATCTCCTTCAGATGTCGGAGGTGTTCTGAAAGGTACTTAACATTAAAGGCTGTCAGAAACTGTTCCCAGGTGACTGTAGTGGGTAGAGTAGCCTGCTTCAGTTGCCAACAACGCTCTGCCTCACCTACAAGTATGTAAATGGCAAAAACAATCTTCTGTTCGGGAACTATTCTAAGGATTGCAAAGGCATTATCTGTCTCTGCTAACTAGTATTCAGCTTCTTCAAAAGTGGATACCCCTACAAAAGTAGATAGATTAAGTCTCTTCTACCTCTCAATGTAGCCCTGGTCCATAATGGGTGAAGCTGGATCCAACTGAAGGGGAATTGGATTATGTTGGGGAGGAATGGGGTGGCCTTATGGTGGTACCTGATTGTATAGTGGGGACACCAGATTATATTGTGGTGGAGCCAAATGATATGATGGATGAGCAGGATTGTACCGTGGTGATACTGGATTCTCTCAGTATGGAGGTAGCTTATGCTATGGCAGTGGTAGAGGAGGATCAGACAACTCTCTCATCTCCTTCCTAAGCTGTTGGGCAGAGATGAGTCTTTCAAGCGTCTCGAAGAGCCGATCAACATCCTCCCGAAGCGACCCCTCCCTGGTTGCTCTATTTAACAGGGGCCTTCTTCTCCTCATGTGCTTGTACGTATATTTCATAATAAAGGTTTGAGATTCAGGTTGTATTGAATTATTCTAACCCTACGTGTAATGAATAGTTCTGAGAAACGTGACTCTAATACCAACTATAAAGGCCCAGAATATGGGTAATAAAATAATACTGAAATTTATTAATTTATAGAAACAATTTAAAATTTAAAGTTACATTCCTTACATAGTTTGATTAGAACGCCCAATAGAACTACGGGAATGCCCTTAAAGATCATAAATGAAAAAGTAAATACAGAAAACCTATGTGATCAACCTTCGCTCTGCAACTAGGGAAACGGGAGGCAAGCTTCTAGCTAGTTTTCTTATTGTTCAGGATTCAGGTCTTGGTCGTCCTGATTTGAAATGGTTAATAATAAAGGGGTAAGTTATACTAGCTCAATAAGAATATCAATGTCTTACCACTGATACGAAAAATCAAAGAATTGTAGAAATCATAAAACAACCAATGGAGCTCATTTTTCTTTCTTAAGTAAATTTATTTAACTGAAAATATTAATTTCTCACTCACCTATAAGTTCCCAAATGACATTTATAAAGATAAGAATCAGAATAGTAATTCTCATTATGCATTCTAAAAGACCAACAGTAATTAATCATTACCATTTTCATTTACTTACTGATGTTACTGGAGGTCCATACGGGTCCCTACTACACGTGGACCAAATATCCATACAATAAATCAAACGATCATTCCCATATCACATCCGATAATGGGTGCCGAACATACCACCGCTTTAATACCTTGTCCGGTAATGAGTGTAATCAAAAAAATTCCTAACCCCTTTCGGTATAGGACTTCTTAGTCCCGTCCGACTGAGGGTAACATCCATGGTAGGGCTTACCTTATGTACCAGGTTCGTACACTCTTTTTCATGACACACGGTAAGCCCTATAATTTAACAACATTATTTATACATACAAATTTTCATTAATATCTAGTCACCAAATACGTGCAAAACTCACATTTCACAATTACAAAAAAATGAAACGATCAATTAATAAGTGATATAAATTAAAACCCAACAATTCAAAAAACATAATTAAAGCATTAGTTGTAAACTGATATAACGAAATAAAAATGAAAAAAGTTTGAGTAAATTGAATAGACAAGAAAAATAAAAATAAATTAAAGTACATTAAGATAAAACAAGTAACAGTAAACAATTAAGTTAATATAACAAATAGATAACACAGATAAGTTAGGGACAATTATAAACTGATCGGTTACTAACTCTATCAACAACTTGTATTCAATTAATCAATGGGTCGCCCACCATTTATAATCTTTCATTTATTATTAATTTGACTTTAATTTAACCGTAATAGGAGAAGGGGTGAGGAATTTTTACCTTGAATCGGTGTTCGAAACACCGCCTTTTTTACTAATCTTTTCAGCGATTCCCAGTTCCTAGATTTCTTGATTTTTTTTGCTAAAAAAAATGTACGTCAAATAACTGAAAATACGCAAAAAACAGCCAAGAAAGGCCAAAACACCTCATTGGGGGGCTAATTTAAGGTTTCAGCACGGCGGTGCCGCCGTGCTCCGCCGTGAAATCTGCCTTTTACGGTGGCTCCTCCTCTCAGTTAAGTCGGTTTTAGGCAGTTCTGGGCAAAAACCTTTTCACTTTGGGGTTAGGCGGTGTCTATTGATGGAAAAAGAAGAAAATTGAAACTTACCAGTGGTTTTGGCTTTCTAGTGCAGTGGTTCTATTGAGCTCCGCCGCTTCTTCCTCACGGTCATAGCTTTCCTTCGGCTACCCTGCACCAAAAATATGTTAGATGGTCTAGGGTTGAGAAACGAAAGGAAATGAAAAAAAAGGTTTTGGCTCACTGGAATGTTTTTTTATTTCGGGTATGGTGGCTTAGTTGAGCTCCGCCCTCCGTTTCTGGCTTCCCCTCGAGTTTTCCTGCAACAAGAAGGGCTTTTGTGTAGTTTAGAATTGAAAGCTGGGACGAACGAGAGAAAATTGCACTTATCGGCATCGATTTGGGTCTCTGGTGCAGCAATTATGGTGGTCGGCTTTTCCTCCTACCGCCCTTCTTCTTCTTCTTCGGCGAACTGGTGTGTGGCTAGGGTTAGGGTTTTGGTGGAAGAGGAGTTTAAGTACTCCTCTTCTCTCGATCAAGGCCATTTGTTTGGGCCCGCGTGGACCGATATCAGCCGTCGGATCCCACTTATTCGGGAAACCAATCCAGACCATCTGATTGAAGGCATGCGAATCATTCAATCGTGCCTAATGAGAGAATGGATATGGGCCATTTGTTTGGGCTCGCGTGGACCGATCTCAGCCGTCGGATCCCACTTATTCGAGAAACCAATCCAGACCATCTGATTGAAGGCATGTGAATCATTCAATTGTGCCTAATGAGGGAATGGATCTGGATCGTTCGCGTGCCCGGGAGTGAATATGGGCTGTTATATCGATTGGCACACAAATTACCCGCGTGGCCTCCCACGTGGAACACATGCTGGCGTGTCTGCCACGCAGCACATGACGACTAGCCATGCTGCTAACGTCCTACGTGGCCAATTTTTTTCTATTTTTGCATTTTGGCTCCAGTTTTTAATTTTTCATTATAAATGGATCATTCCTTATTTTCAGTTTGGTCCATTCCTTTTAAAATTATTTTCAAATATATCTAAAATACATATTTATCAAAAAAATTCTAAAAAAACTAAACTTAGATATTTATTATTATTATTGAAATTAATTTACGTTATCCTGAGCCTCAATTCAGGGATTGGGATGTTACATTGATAAACTATGAAGAGTTTAACTATAAATAATCTTTTAACTATCCCATCAAATAAGTAGAATATTTATTAAACTGTAAGACGTTGCCTTATCATAATGTGATATGTTTATAATGTTATCTAATAATATTTAATATCTATAAAACTACCAAATAAAATGTTTAAAAAGTTAAAAATTCAAAAAAAAAATAGCTCGTGACATATCCAATATGTAGGTAAATTAATAAAGGACTTACTCATCATTATATATTAATAATTGAATTCTTTTATTTATTATATTGGTATAATAAACATTTGAAATTTCGTTGTACAGTAATTTCGTTGTTGGGCTCTCAAATTGGTATATCCCAATTAGCCCAAAGAAAAACTTAGGCCCACGTAGAGAGAATTTATGAATCCTAAAGAGAAATATATATATATATATATATATATATATATATATTTCTTCCGAAAAGCATACTATACTCAACAAGTTTTCTGTCCTTATGTTTTTCTTTTGTTTTTTAATAAGATTTTTGTTATTTCAGTTAAATTTAACAGTTTTTATTCTATAAATTATGTAAAACTTGTAAGCATAAAAAAACATGTAGAAATTAATTTGATTCATTTAAATAATAAGTGTTTTAAGGAAAAATGCTATAAAATTTAAATTTAGATAAAATGATTAAAAAATTACATAGATAAAATTACGATAATTTTTAAGAAGGATATTTTGGTAATTTTTCCAAAAATCTTTAAACAAATTTTTTGTCATTTATAATTTTATTATGTTACTTTAATATTATGTTTTTTAAGCTTATAGATGAGTAAGACTTATACAAAATAATCAAATAGTATGGATAAAACACGTGTACTTGATTGAGATATTATAATATATTTAAAAATATATAATACCCGGGTCCGATATAAATTTTCTAACTTATAAAATATATATAATTAAAAAATATTAATTTTATTTAATTTTATTAAATTATTTGAAAAAAATAGGTTATTGACGAAATTGAAAGCAATTTGGGAAAAGATGACTGAATTTTTGAGTCGGGATGTGTTTTTGAATGAAAATTTAAAAATATGATGTCAAAATATAAAAAAGAGAAAATTCGACCATAAGGGACGACTCAGTCAACAGCACGCCGAACCAGAGCACACCATGTGGCAAAACATACTGACATCAGGCGATTTACGTGCCCAGGGATCCGATGGTCCAGATTCAATTCTGCGCACGTGAACGACTCAAATGCATTCTCTCCTTATGCGCGATCAGACGGACGAGATCAATCGCGATGAATAGTTCAGATTCGCCCACGCAATTAGCTTAAACAAGCAATGATCGGATGTCTCTCCTCACTCTACGTTGATGCGAATGGACGGCCTAGATCGATGCAGGATAAGTATATAAACATCGCATCGTAGGGGAACCTTAACCCTAGCCGCACTTGCCCTCGTTAAAGAACTTCAACCAGCCGTCGTCACGCCGGAGCCACCGCCGACCACCAAAAAAGGTAAAATTCTCCCCTACCCATTCGAAATTAAATTTCAAGTCATCTTGGGGCTATATCGGAGCAAAAGAAATAGTAGGTGAGTCAGAAACTGCAAGCAAAGCCTGGCGGAGCCGCTGCGGCCAAAACCCTAAAAGCTCTCCGATGAGCCCCTTCCCGTTTCCCATTTCAAACAATTATCTGACCATTGTGTTCATCGTCCCTTTCTATGCAGGTTAGCCGAAGAAGAAACCCTAGCCGCGATGGAGAACCAGCGGAGTCGCTGCACCCGAAGACCCCCACGCCGGTACGTTCGGGTTTTTTGTAATTTTCTGGGCAACTAAGGTCCCCTAATGTATTTTTCTGCAGGGATACATGTAAAACCAGCCAAAATCAGTCAAAACCAGCCAAAACTGGCCAGACCGAGGCAAACTACAGTCGTGGGTGGCGGAGCCAGCACCGGAGCACAGCGGTGTCGCTTTGCTGAAACCCTAAAATTTGTTGGAAAGGGTTTTCAACAAAGATTTTGGATTTTTGGGTATTTTTAGGTACGTAACAAGTATTTTTTATTCCCGTAGAAAAAATTAAAAAAATCTGGAACCCGTTAGGAGGCGTAATAGACAGCACAGTATTTCGAAACACCAATTCGGATAAGGATCACTCCTCTATTTCTTAGTTACGGTAAATTGATGATTAATAATCGATAATTATGTATTTTGTGAAGAAATTAGAAAAACTCTAAAAATATTACAGGTCACTAGTGGAGCCGGAATCGGTTAGTTCACATTTGTTTTGATTCCCTGTTTATTTTCTTATACTTCATATATTTGCTTACTATTATACTGTGCATAATTGAATTGATGATTTTTATGGTCTTCTCAAGTTATTTAGTTATTTGGTTCTTCCTACATTGTTTATTTAGTATTCTAGTTATTGGTTATTTGGGTATGTTAAACTATATCGCTTGTTTAAGTGCCATTTGAATTAATCTGTGAATATGAACTGAGATGTTGGTATGCTTTAGTGATTGTTTGGATGATGAGAGTTTAAATAAATGAAAGTTTACTTAGTATCCTGGGAAAGAGTGGACGGATCTGGTACATAGAGAACTCTACCGTAGATATTACCTCAGTTGGACGGGGTTGAGAAGTCCTATACCGGAAGGATTGTAGGAGATATGATTCATCCTCATACCGGACGGGATATCGCGGTGATGGTGTTTTTGGTGCCCATTACCGGACGGGATATAGAGACAGCCAGGTTAATTGTCAAATCTTGATACTATGTTTACGAGTAGAGGAATATCCCTATGAACCCCCAAGAATCCTAATAAGTAGGTTAAAAAGGAAGGATTGTTGATTCTATGAAGAAATTGAAATGGTTAATTATTTTTATAGGTTGATTTTGGAAAAAAACCGTAACGGTAAATATCGAATAAAAAATTTTAAAGTTAAATGTATTTACCTAAAGTAAGAGTTCAATTAGTTATTTTCTGATATTTACCAACTTTTGATTTTTCGTATTAGTGATTAATGTGATATTCTTAATAGACTAGTGTAGTTCACCTTTTCATTAACTATTTCATATCAAGAAGACCAAAATCAAGATCCCGATCAATAAGAAGGTTGTGAGTAGTTTATCTCCTATACTCCCTTCAAGTGCTAGTGAAAGTTGCCATAGGATACTTTGTAATACCCAGAATTAATTTTAAAAAATTAAAATTAATATATATAAATATAAATTTTTAGTTTTATAAATTTTTATTTAATGTAATATTAGGAAAAAATAGGTGGAGGATGAAATTGAATATAATTTTGGAGAAAATGGGTGGAGGATGAAATTAAAAATCAGAAACTGGGGGTCAAAACATAATTTAAGAAATATGTACCACGTAGGACTACCCAATCAGCAGCCTTGACGAACTAGAGCACACTGTGTGGTAAGGCATGCTGACTCGGTGCTGCTACGCTGGAGGCCACGCTGATAATCTACGTGCTTGCGATCAGACGGTCTGTATTTATTCATACGCGCGTGAATGACCTAGATTCGTTCCCTCTTTAAACGTGATTGTACGGACTAGATCAAATCACGATGAACGATTTAAATTCATTTCTTCTTTAAATGCGATCAGACGGTCGAGATAAAATGCGATGAACGGTCTAGATTAAAGGGAGACGGGTATAAATATCTCACTTTACACCAAACTTTAACCCTAGCCGCCAGCCCCCTGCTGGAGAAGAAGAACAAGTCATTGGAGAAGGGAGCCGACCATTACTCGCCGCCATGCCGAAGCCACCTCCGACAGCCAAAAAAGGTAAAAAAAATTTCCATATGCTTAAATTTTGATTTTGAACACCTCCATAACCAAATCGGTGCAAAATGATCGACGAATGAGCCGGAAACTACGGGTAAAGCCCTGTGGCAGCACCACGGAAAAAATCAAAAACCACCTCCAATAAGGCCCTTTCTGATTCCCATTTCATGCGATTTTTCTACTATTGTATTCACTATTATGTTTTTCACAGGTTGACCGAAGAAAAATGCTCATCTGCGAAGGTGAGCTGGCGGAGCCGCTACATCGAAAAATCCCTCCACCGGTAAGTTTCTATTTTTTAACTTTTTTTGGCCAACTGAGGCCCCTTAACGTGTTTTCTCGCAATGATGAATATAAAATCAGCCAAAAACGATCAGTTCAAGGCGCAGTGGCGGTGCCATCGTCGGAGCACGGCGGTGCCGGTGCAGGAAATTTTAAAATTGGTCGAAAAAGGTTTTTAACACCGATTTTTGGGTATTTTTAGGTACTTGAAGCGTATTTTAATCTCCGAAGAAAAATTCAGGGAACCCGGGGACCACCAGTAGGCACAACTGAAAGTTTAGTGTTCGGATACTGATTTGGGTAAGAATCCCTTACTTTATTCCTTGTTATTTAATTGAAATTTAATTATAAATAATACAGTATTTTGTGTAATTTAGAAAACTTCAATAATTAATTACAGGTTACTAACGGAGGCAGAACTAGTTATTTATCACTGTTTATCCTATTTTAACTGATTGATTGATTTTACAGTTCTAAATACATAATAATACCCTAGAGTTGGTAAGATGATTCAGTTGTGTTTCCTTTATGCATGTATTGCTTGTTTTACGTGATTTACAGTTAATTTGCAAAACTAAAAATTAAATATAAATGAAAAATTACTTGATTAAGTGAATAATTGAATGGTAGCCTTACTGGATATCCTAGGAGATGGTGGACGGACCCGGTATATAAGAAATCCTACCGTGAACGTTGCATCATACCGGACAGATATCGAAGATTGGTATTTTGGCACTCATACCGAATGGGGTATAGGGATTGCCCGTTTCACCATCATACCGAATGGGGTATCGAGGGATAGTATTTTTTTGCGCTCATACCGAATGAGGTATAGGAACGGCCGGTTAGTTGACAATGTTGAATAAGAGTTCACGCGTAGTGGGGACATCCCTATGGATCCTCATGGATATCAGTAGGGAGATAAAAAAGACAATTTGTTGTTCTAGTTAATTGAATACGAGATTATGATGTTATTTGTGTTATTACCTCTATAAGTCGATTTTGAAAATCTCACTATGGCAAGTATGTAAGAAATGATTTTATTGATGATAAATAAATTTACTTAAATTAAGAGTTTCATAAGTTATTTTTATGATTTTTACCAATCTTCATTTCTGTATCGGTGAGTAGTGTGACATTCTTACTAGGCTAATGTGGCTCACTCTTTCATTAACCATTTCAGATCAAGAGAACCAAGATCCATATCTCGATCCACAAGAGGATTACGAATAGGATGTCCAGTTGTTTACTTTCTATTTATTTATTTAATTTTTTGTTTGTTCTTTTAGAAAATATCATTTTTGTAGCTCTATTGGGTATTTTCTATTATTGTGTAAGGAATGTAAATCATAACTCTATTATTTTGCTTATGCATTCAATTTTATAATTTGTTTCCTTTCAAATTCCGGGTCGCTACATATTTATTTATTCGTTTTTCTTTAATTACCGTTTATCTTTTATGAACTACGTAAAAATGGCATTTCTATAACTCTATTGGTCAATTCAATTTAATGTATAAGGAATGTAAACTCTAAAATTATTATTTAATTCTGCATTTAAATTATAAATTTATTTCTTTTAAATTCTAAACTTTTACAAAATACACATTAAAATTGGATCTTCCCCTTCTTCTCTCTTTTTTAAATGACAATTATCAATAGTATAAGTAACACATATAGAAGAGAAAGAGAAATTAATGTTGATTATGACTACCTTATTAGTGTATATTAGGTTGATCTATAATGGATGACGGCATGATGCAAAAAACTTAATTTATTAATGCGTTGATTGAAATATAATGATTAAATTTGATTTAATCTCAACAAAATATAACATATTTAGATTTTAAAAAAAATATATTCTAGTAGTGGTTACGTTTAACAAAAATATGGTAAATATTCAATCTAATATATTTTTTTTCTTTTTTTTTTTAATAAAAAAGGAAACTCATTATGCCTTTGACCACTCCATCCTCCTCTTTTAATCTTCCCATCTAACTACTCCCACCTGTTCGTATATGGGTCCATACATCCATGCATCTATTATATTTATATATATATATATATTGAACATTTTCTTTTTAAGTTTTCAAATTAAAATTCCTGTTTACATACAAAAATTAGTAAACAAATACCCATTATAAATAACTAAGTAAAGCCTGTATTTAAGTTCTTAATACTACTATTAAACTCCTCACTTCATCATTAGATGCTTTCCCAGTACTTCTAAATAAAGCTTTTTAATAATTATGTTCATCAAGTTGTCTAGCATTATCTTTTCATTTTTGAAAATTAAAAAAAAGAAAAAAGTTACATTAAATTTAAAATATAATACATTAACTGAAATTAAATTTAATTTAGTCAGTACAATTTTATTAATATAATAATAAATTAAATTATTATTTAATTAAATTAAAAACTATAAATAGAATAAATATATGATACATGTTTCCCTGAGTAAAAGATATGCATATCATATGCCATTCTATTTGTTTACCTAATCCTGGTGGGCCCACAATGCGTTGGCATTTTTAAACTTAAAGTTAATTAAATTAATAAAATATGCATTAAAAGAATATATATATATATATATACATACATTGTTTTTGATAGCCATCTTGTGGCTTAAATTTCATTGAATGTTAACATAATTACTTACACTCTCATGACCCACTCGATTAATATTTTAAATGACACTTTTAAAAAAAAAAAATTAATTTTGCTTTTAACATTCAGTCCGTAATATATTTTTAATTAACAATAATAACATAATTAAATATCAATTTAAAAAAAGAAAAAAAGAAAAAAAAAAAGGATCAAAGACGATTGCTCTTACTTTCAGAAATTGCTTTTTCATCCCTTTCAAAAATTATAATTATTAAAGCCAAAGTTACTAAAGATTAACAGATCACGTATAGTCAATAATTGAGGGGACTTGGGTCACAATTATTGTTATTATTATTATTATTATTATTATTATTATAATTAAGAAGTTAATTTACACAAACTTTCTTTTCAAAAATCCATTTGGTTAGTTGTATAGGTTAGAAAATATACAGAGAAATATAATAATTATTTCAGAAGTGAAGTTTATATATATATATATATATATTAACTAAATTAATAACAGAAGAATGTAATTATTTACTTTTTTGCAAAATATATAAATTTTATTAATGGGTGTGTGTATGTATATACATGTATCATGTGTTGTAAGTATATTAGATTATAATTTTTTTTTTATAAAAATAACATATTGTAATCACTTACATATTTTATTACATTTTTGTTTCAACGTTTATATTATTTTTTTAAACTAAAACTTTTATTCATAATTAATGACAAAAAAACAAGTCTTACACTTTGCATCAAAAGAGAGAGAGATATATATATATATATATATATTATTTTTTAAAATAAATTTTTTAAAAAATATATAAGTTTTTACTAAAAACATTCATGAAATAGCTGAATTTATAAAAATAAAAAAGAGAATTAATTTTCAAACATAAGAAAAATATAATTTTTTTTTTTAAAAAAAAAAAGAAAGGGGAAGAGAGGAGAAAAGTTTTTCAAAGCTGAAAAGCTTTTTTACTTGGAATGAAGAAGAAGAGGTCTCTTCATCATATCACCTTTCTTCCCAACAAAATCATTGTAAGACCCAATAATGACATGTGACCCCTACTACCTGCCACCTCTTTTTTTCTTTAAAAAAAAAAATTATCTTAATTAAAAAAATTAACTATTATAAATTATTATTTTTTAATCTAAATACATCATGATTTATTGAAACTAAATGTATATTAGTATAATAAATAAATAATAAAAGATATATTTGTTATATATATAATGTAACGGCCTCGAAAATTCAAAAAGAAATATATAAAAAAAAATCTGAGTGCGTAAATGAAATAAAAGGTTCTGAATAATATCTTTTACACAATAATTTAAACGTACTAACAATATCAAAGAATAAGTTCTCTAAAAAAAATACTAGAAATGAAATAATATAAAGAAAACTATAAGACATCTAGGCATCTACTCGCCGTCTTCTTGTGGATCGGGTTTGTGAATCAAGTCCTCCTGATCTGAAATGATTAAGTAAGGAATGAGCTACACTACCCCAGTAAAGACGTCACACTATATTACTGTCACAGAAGTAAATGTTGGTAGAAAACCAAAAACAACAAATGGAGCACAAATTTTAAACAAATTCATTTATCAATAATCAAACCATTTACCGTTCACTTACCTCAGTGAGATTTATAAAAAAACGACATATGAAAACAATAATATCATAAATATAATAAATTCATACATAATCTGTAACATAACACATGTCATACTTTTATATTTCAATCATCAAACAACAGTTGCCCCCTTTTCATCAGCCTACTAATATCCATGGGGATCCATAGAGGTCCCTGCTACATGTAAACCATTCTCTTAACAAACTTAATTTCCAGGGCCGTCCTCATACTCTGTCCGGTATGGGTGCCAAACAATAAACCTCAATACCTCGTCCGGTATGAGGGTGAAGCGGGCCGTCCCCATACCCCGTCCGGTATGAGCGCCAAAACATTTAAAGTCTCCATATCCTGTCCGGTATGAGACAACGTTCCCGGTATAGTTCTCTATAGACCCGGTCCGTCCATCATCTCACAAGATATCTAGTGAGTCTGTCATCTTATCCAATTATCAGTTCACACCCATTTCCTATTTTTTTCTTAGTCTCAGTTACCCATTCAAAGATGAATACTTAAACAAGCAACGTGCATCTAACAAGGCAAGCATATCTTAGATTCACAAAATCAAGCAGTAGTGAAATAAACAGTGATTTATGCATTCAAAACTATAGAATAAATAAACCAGATACCATAATGCATTTAAACTATAAAATAAATCAAACAGGAACTGACAGAAAAATATGTCCGATTCGGGCTACATTAGCAACCGTAATTAATTATGCATATCTACTCAATTTGTACAAAATACAGTTTTATCATTTATTCAGACTTCAATCCCATGATAGGAAATAGGGTGAGGGATCCTTACCTGATTCGACGTCGAAAACCGAAATACTAATCCTCGATACCCCGTCCAGTATGAGGCAATATTCACGGTAGGGTTCCCTATATACCCGGTCCGTCCACCATCTCTTAGGATATCCAATAAGACTATCATTTACCCATTCACTTAATCAAGCAATTTTTCATTTACATTTAATTTTCAGATTCACAATTTAACTATAATCACGTAAAACAAGCAATATATGCATCAAGAAAATACAACCGAAACATCTTACTAATTTCAGTGTATTATCATGCATTCGAAACTGTAGAATCAAATAATTAGTTAAAATATGATAAATAATAATAAATAACTAGTCCGATTTCATTAGTAACCTGTAATTAATTATAGATATTTTTTAAATTACGCAAAATGCTATATTATTTATAATTAGACTCCAATTCCATAACAAGGAATAAGGTGAGAGATTCTTACTTGAATCGATGTCTGAAATGCTAAGTTTTCATATGTGTCTACTGGCAGTTTTTGAGTTCTCTGAATTTTTCTTTAGAAATTAAAACACACTCCAAGTGCCTAGAAATACCTCAAAAAATTCAAAATCGGTGTTAGAAATCTTTTCCAACAAATTTTAGAATTCTAGCATGGCATTGCCGCTGTGCTCTAGCGACAGCACCGCCGCCCGCGGCGGCGGTTTGCCTTGAACTAACCGTTTTTAGCGAGTGTTAGTCAATTTCTGCCGATTTTGTACTCATCCCTGTGAGAAAATATATTAAGGAGTCTCGATTAGCCGAAAAAAGTCAAAAAAATAGAAACTTATTAGCAGTGGAGTTTTCCGGTGCGGTAGCTCCACCGGCTCATCTTCGCAGTTGGACATTTTTCTTTGGTCAACTTGTGGGAAACAAAATGGTGAACACAATGGTAGAAAAATTGTACGAAATGGGAATCAGGAAGGGCCTCATCGGAGGCAGTTTTTGATTTTTTCCGCGGCACTGCCTCTGAGTTTTACCTGCAGTTTCTGGCTCATCCGCCGGTCTTTTTTCTCCGATTTGACCATGAAGGTGTTCAAAATCAAATTTCGAGCGACTTAGAGAATTTTTACCTTTTTTAGCAGTCGGAGGTGACTCCAGCGCGATAGCAGGCGGCGATTGGCTCCCTTTCCGACAACTGGTTCTTCTTCTCCGGTGGGGGGAAGCTGGCGGCTAGGGTTAGGGTTTGGTGTGAAATGAGGTATTTATATTCGTCCTCTTTTAATATGAAATGTCCATCGTGTTTGATCTGAACTGTCAATCGCATTTGATCTGGACCGTCCGATTATGGTTAAATAGGAAATGAATGTGTATCGTTTATCGCGATTTGATATGAACCATATGATTGCGTTTAAAAAGAGAACAAATCTGGACCGCCTATCGCATTTAATCACGACCGTCCAATTGCACCTGAGAAGGGAACAGATCCGGACCATCCACATGTGCGAGAATAAATTCGAACCATCTAATCGCAGGCATGGAGATTGCCAGCCTGGTCTCCCGCGTGACACCGTGTCAGTGTGCCTTGCCACGCAGCATGCACACGCGGATCGCCCACGTGGCCCGTTCCCTGGTCAGCATTTTCTTACCACGCGGCGCGTCCTTGTTGGCCAGGGCTGCTGACCGGGCTGCTGACGTGGCTGCTGATATGGCACAACTTTTTTAAATTGTGTTTTGACCCCCAATTTTCGATTTTCTTTTCAAAAACACCCCCAAAATCCAAATTTTAATGTACGGCCCAGATTTAATCCCAATTAAATCGCGATCGAACGGTCCAGATTTAATCTTGATAGACGATTGAGATTAAAAGGCAAAAGGTATAAATACCCCCACCCATACCTGACCAAAGAAACCCTAGCCGCCAGTGCTCGCCGAAGGAGCTGGCCACCGCCACCCGCCACCGCACCGGGGAAGTTTTCGACCGCCGATCGAGGTAAATTTTTTCCCCCTTGCTCGTTTTTCGACGCTGAGTCCGCCCATGGCCAAACCGGAGCTAAACCACTGGCCAAACAGTTGAAAAACCCAGCCGAAACCCAGAGGCGCTGCCGCGCCCCTCCTCAGTTTTTGCCTCCTATGAGGCCCTTCCTGACCTCCGTTTGATGCAAATTTTATACCACTGCGATCACTGTTCTTTTCTCTATAGGTTGATCGGAGCCAAACATCAAAATGCAACTCACGCCGGAGGAACCGCCGCACCCGAGAGCACCGCCGCCGGTAAGTTTTAGTTTTTCGTAATTCTTCGGCCCACTGAGGGCCCTAGGGTTGTTCTATCGCAGGGACCGATGCAAGTGTGGCCAAATTCGGCCGAAAACGGCCAACTCGGGGCGAATCGCCGTCGCAAGCGGCAGTGCCGTCGCCGGAGCACGGTGGAGCCGCCGTGCCGGAATTGAGATATTGGCCGAAAGGGGCCCTAGGTCTAATTTGGGATTTTTTGGGACACGTGTAGGTACCAGTAGTGCGTATCAGTTTCCCGGAAAAAATTCAGGGAAAATTAGGGATAGCCTGTAGGCGCACTGTAGAGCCGTATTCAGACCCCGAAACAAGTAAGGACCCCTCACCCTATTTCCTATCACGGTATTAAAGTTCAATAAATGATAAAATGGTATTTCATGAATCAATAGATGTGTGAAATTGTTTAAGGTCGCTAATGGAGCCCGAGTCTAGTGTATTTGTCGGTCAGTTGTTGTTTGTTATATTTTACAGTTTTAAATGCAGTACGATGTCTGATGTTTTCATTTCATAGTTTTATGTACATATATCACTGTTTTATTGATTATGGGTTGAATGACTGAGAACCCGATGTTGTGTGTTGTCTTGTTTGGCATAAACTACTGGTTTGCATGTTTGTGTGTGATTTGATGGTGGTAACTGAGGAAAAAAGGAATAAAAGGTTACGTGAATTGATAAATGGATAATGTGGACAGTCTGACTATATATCCTGGGAGATGGTGGACAGACCGGGTTTGTAGGGAACCCTACCGGGAATGTGGTCTCTCATACCGGATGGGGTATGGAGACCTTCTGTGTTTTGGCGCCCATACCGGACGGGGTATGGGGACGACCCGTTTCACCCTCATACCGGACGGGGTATTGAGGCTCATGGTTTTGGTGCCCATACCACATGGGGTATAGGGACGACTCTAGAATCATGTTGTAAATGTTAAGGGTTCACGGGTAGCAGGACCCTTATGGATCCCCATGGATACTAGTAGGCTGGTAAATGAGGAAAATGTGTTGTTTAATGATTGAAATGCAAAGGCGTGGTAAGTATTATGTTATACAGTTCATATGATTTCATGATGATGATAATGTTATTGCTTTCATATGTTGTTTTATGGATCTCACCGAGGTAAGTGGACAATAAAGGTTTTTATGCTAATAAACGAGTTTATTATAAATTATGCTCCATTGGTCTTTTTTGTGTTTTCTACCCACCTTTACCTTCGTGGCGGTGAGATAGTGTGATGTCTTTACTGGGCTGATGTAGCTTATTCCTTATTTAACCATTTCAGATTAGGAAGACATTGTTCTCGAGCCCGTTCCGCAGGAAGACGGCGAAGGGGACGCCTAAAGACTCCGTAGTTATATTTATAGTTCTTATTTTCGAGTATCTCTTTTAGTTAGTTTGTTCTTTTATATTTTGAGCACGTTTTTGGTTTTTGTGTAAGGGATGTTAATCAAAATTTTTATTACACTTCTGCATTTGATATTTTTAATACACATATTTCATTCTAAATTTTCGGGGCCGTTACAGTTGGTATCAGAGCCGCGTTCCCCGGATCCATCCCTTACACAATAATGCTTAGAGAAATATTCACCGATAAACCGTTCCTCAACCATTCCTTATGAAATGCAGGGTGCATAAGTCTTCTCTAAAATAGACCTACGATCAGGTTACCACCAGGTGAAGATAAGAACAGAAGACATCCCCAAGACGGCCTTCCGAACCAGGTACGGGCACTATGAGTTCCTGGTCATGCCATTCGGGCTAACCAATACTCCGAAAATCTTTATGGATATGATGAACAGGGTCTTCAGAGAGTTCTTGGATCAATTTGTCATCGTGTTCATCGATGATATCTTAGTCTACTCAAAAAGCAGAGAAGAACATGCTCACCATCTGGCCCAAGTTTTGCAGGTCCTCAGAAATAATAGGTTATATGCGAAGTTGAGTAAGTGTGGATTCTGGCTTGAGCAGACCGCCTTCCTAGGACACATCATATCGAAAGAAGGGGTATCAGTGAATCCTGAAAAGGTTGAAGCGGTACTTGGCTGGGAGAAGCTGACATCAGTTAAAGAAATCCGTAGCTTCCTAGGAATGGCAGGTTATTACCGCAGGTTCGTTGAAGAATTCTCCAGTCTAGCAGCTTCTCTAACCCGACTCACAAAGAAGAATGCCAAGTTTGAGTGGAATGAAAACTGCGAAAGAAGTTTTTCAGAATTAAAGAAGCAGCTGACCACTGCACCCGTGCTAGCTTTACCAAGTGGATCGGGAGGATATACAGTTTATAGTGATGCCTCTTATCTGGGCCTGCGTTGTGTCCTGATGCAGCATGGAAAGGTTATAGCATACGGGTCCAGACAGTTAAAGAATCATGAAAAGAACTATCCCACCCATGACTTGGAACTTGCCGCAATCATTCATGCCTTAAAAACCTGGCGCCATTATTTGTACGGAGAGACCTTTTAGATCTATACCGATCACAAGAGTTTGAAACACATATTCACTCAGAAGGATCTCAACATACGTCAGAGAAGGTGGATGGAACTCCTTAAGGACTATGATTGTGACATCTTATACCATCCGGCTAAGGGCAACGTGGTAGCAGATGCCCTCAGCAGGAAAAGTGCATGTATCTTAGCTTATTTAATAGTTTCAGAATGTAGACCAATTAGGGCCGCACAACAGGTCCGACTTCATGATCTGAAGAGAGTCACATGTTTGGACCGCCTGACAGTCCAGCCCGAGTTAATTCAAAGAATAAGGGAAGCCCAGACAGTTGACCCCGCCCTGGTAGCCCGCAAGAAGGATGCAGAACAGGGAGGGAGCTCAGAATTCTGAATATCTGCCGATGGACTACTTCGTTTCTAAGACAGGGTGTGTGTCCCAGATGACAGTGAGTTAAAAAGGGACATCATGACGGAGTCCCATAGCTCGAAGTTTGTCATGCATCCAGGAAGCACCAAAATGTACCAAAGCATGCGACCCCGGTTTTGGTGGCATGGGATGAAGAGAGACATAGCCGACTTTGTATCTAAATGTTTGGTATGTCAGCAGGTCAAGGCAGAGCATCAGTGCCCAGGTGGGTTACTTCAGCCTTTACCGATCCCGGAGTTGAAGTGGGAACATATCACCATGGACTTCATATCGGGGCTACCCAAGGCACGTTCAGGACACGATGCCATATGGGTAATCGTTGACCGACTTACCAAGTCTTCCCACTTCCTAGCCATCAGGATGACCGATTCATTGGACAAGTTGGTAAGGATGTATATCCGGGAGATAATCAGATTGTATGGGGTTCCAGTGACAGTAGTGTCCGACAGGGATCCCAGGTTCATTTCTCGGTTTTAGAGTAGCTTCCAGCAAGCTATGGGAATAAAGCTATCTCTTAGTACTGCTTTCCATCCCCAGACTGATGGACAATCAGAGAGGACAATTCGTACGCTTGAGGATATGCTCTGAGCTTGTGTCCTTGACTCCGGGGGCCATTGGGACGACCATCTGCCCCTGATAGAGTTTGCCTACAACAACAGCTACCAAGCAAGCATCGGCATGGCTCCATATGAGGCGTTATATGGGCACCCATGCAGATCACCAATTTGCTGGGAGGAAGTGGGCGATAGAAGATTGTTCGGCTCGAAGTTGGTAGAGGAGACCACGTCCAAGATAGTTACAATCAAGAAGAACATTCAGACAGCTCAGAGTAGGCAGAAGAGTTATGCAGATACCCGGAGGAGAGACCTAGCTTTTGAGAAAGGCGACCGGGTGTTTCTTAAGGTCACTCCTTTAAAGGGAATTAGTAGGTTCGGCATGAGGGAAAAATTAAAACCCCGGTATATTGGACCCTTTGAATTCTTAGACAGGATTGGTACTGCTACCTACAGACTAACACTGCCTCCAGAGCTCTCCAGAGTCCACAACGTGTTCCACGTATCCATGCTACATAAGTACAACCCGGACCCTTCTCATGTCTTGTCTCATGAACCACTTCCACTCCAAGAGGACTTGTCTTATGAAGAAGTACCAGTCGGTATCACGGACCGTTAACCGACAACTTAAATATTTGCCCCACGTATAGGGGGGACCCCTATGGACCCCAGAAGTACTAGTAAACAGATAAAAAAGTAAGTTGTTATTCTTGCTCACTTGTGTAGAGACCCCAAAAATATCAAAGAAAATAAGTTATAAATTAAGTGCAGAAGCGTAATAAGAGTTCAAGGTTTACATTCCTTACACAATAACGTAAAGTACCAAACAATGTTACGGGAGTCACTCTTTTGAAAAAAATACAAGAAATAAGGAAATGAACGGAAAATAAAAGAAACTAGCATCTACTCGCAATCCTCTCGTGGATCAGGGTATGGAACCTGGTCCTCTTGATCTGAAATAATTAAATAAGGGATAAGTTACACTAGGCCAGTAAGGATATCACATTATTTCTGTAACGACTCCAAAATATCCAAATGAAATAAAAGATAATTAAAGTGCGGAAGCGTAATAAAAGTTTAGGGTTTACATTCTTTACACAAATAACTGAAAGTACCAAACGGTGTTACGAAATTCACCATTTTGAAAGAAACACAAGAAATAAAGAAATAAATAAAAAATAAAGAAATCTAGCATCTACTCACAATTTTCTTGCGAATCGGGCTCTGGAACCTGGTCATCTTGATCTAAAATGGTTAAATAAGGGATGAACTGCACTAGCTCAGTAAGAATATCACACTATATCACCAACACAGAAGTAAAAGTTGGTATAAAATTAAAAAAAATACTAATAGAGCATTAAATTTAGCAAACTTATTTATTAATCATAAAAATTATTTACCGTTCACTTACCGTAGTAGGATTTATGAAAACTGCAGGTAAAACTCGGAGGCAGTGCCGCGGAAAAAATCAAAAACTGCCTCCGATGAGGCCCTTCCTGATTCCCATTTCGTACAATTTTTCTACCATTGTGTTCACCATTTTGTTTCCCACAAGTTGACCAAAGAAAAATGTCCAACTGCGAGGATGAGCCGGTGGAGCTACCGCACCGGAAAACTCCACCGCTAATAAGTTTCTATTTTTTTGACTTTTTTCGGCTAATCGAGACTCCTTAATATATTTTCTCACAGGGATGAGTACAAAATCGGCAGAAATCCTACTACGGTAAGTGAACGGTAAATAATTTTTATGATTAATAAATAAGTTTGCTAAATTTAATGCTCTATTAGTATTTTTTTTAATTTTATACCAACTTTTACTTCTGTGTTGGTGATATAGTGTGATATTCTTACTGAGCTAGTGCAGTTCATCCCTTATTTAACCATTTTAGATCAAGATGACCAGGTTCCAGAGCCCGATTCGCAAGAAAATTGTGAGTAGATGCTAGATTTCTTTATTTTTTATTTATTTCTTTATTTCTTGTGTTTCTTTCAAAATGGTGAATTTCGTAACACCGTTTGGTACTTTCAGTTATTTGTGTAAAGAATGTAAACCCTAAACTTTTATTACGCTTCCGCACTTTAATTATCTTTTATTTCATTTGGATATTTTTGGAGTCGTTACAGATATAATGTGATATCCTTACTGGCCTAGTGTAACTTATCCCTTATTTAATTATTTCAGATCAAGAGGACCAGGTTCCATACCCTGATCCACGAGAGGATTGCGAGTAGATGCTAGTTTCTTTTATTTTCCGTTCATTTCCTTATTTCTTGTATTTTTTTCAAAAGAGTGACTCCCGTAACATTGTTTGGTACTTTACGTTATTGTATAAGGAATGTAAACCTTGAACTCTTATTACGCTTCTGCACTTAATTTATAACTTATTTTCTTTGATATTTTTGGGGTCTCTACACAAGTGAGCAAGAATAACAACTTACTTTTTTATCTGTTTACTAGTACTTCTGGGGTCCATAGGGGTCCCCCCTATACGTGGGGCAAATATTTAAGTTGTCGGTTAACGGTCCGTGATACCGACTGGTACTTCTTCATAAGACAAGTCCTCTTGGAGTGGAAGTGGTTCATGAGCCAAGACATGAGAAGGGTCCGGATTGTACTTATGTAGCATGGATATGTGGAACACGTTGTGGACTCTGGAGAGCTCTGGAGGCAGTGTTAGTCTGTAGGTAGCAGTACCAATCCTGTCTAAGAATTCAAAGGGTCCAATATACCGGGGTTTTAATTTTTCCCTCATGCCGAACCTACTAATTCCCTTTAAAGGAGTGACCTTAAGAAACACCCGGTCGCCTTTCTCAAAAGCTAGGTCTCTCCTCCAAGTATCTGCATAACTCTTCTGCCTACTCTGAGCTGTCTGAATGTTCTTCTTGATTTTAACTATCTTGGACGTGGTCTCCTCTACCAACTTCGAGCCGAACAATCTTCTATCGCTCACTTCCTCCCAGCAAATTGGTGATCTGCATGGGTGCCCATATAACGCCTCATATGGAGCCATGCCGATGCTTGCTTGGTAGCTGTTGTTGTAGGCAAACTCTATCAGGGGCAGATGGTCGTCCCAATGGCCCCCGGAGTCAAGGACACAAGCTCAGAGCATATCCTCAAGCGTACGAATTGTCCTCTCTGATTGTCCATCAGTCTGGGGATGGAAAGCAGTACTAAGAGATAGCTTTATTCCCATAGCTTGCTGGAAGCTACTCTAAAACCGAGAAATGAACCTGGGATCCCTGTCGGACACTACTGTCACTGGAACCCCATACAATCTGATTATCTCCCAGATATACATCCTTACCAACTTGTCCAATGAATCGGTCATCCTGATGGCTAGGAAGTGGGAAGACTTGGTAAGTCGGTCAACGATTACCCATATGGCATCGTGTCCTGAACGTGCCTTGGGTAGCCCCGATATGAAGTCCATGGTGATATGTTCCCACTTCAACTCCGGGATCGGTAAAGGCTGAAGTAACCCACCTGGGCACTGATGCTCTGCCTTGACCTGCTGACATACCAAACATTTAGATACAAAGTCGGCTATGTCTCTCTTCATCCCATGCCACCAAAACCGGGGTCGCATGCTTTGGTACATTTTGGTGCTTCCTGGATGCATGACAAACTTCGAGCTATGGGACTCCGTCATGATGTCCCTTTTTAACTCACTGTCATCTGGGACACACACCCTGTCTTAGAAACGAAGTAGTCCATCGGCAGATATTCAGAATTCTGAGCTCCCTCCCTGTTCTGCATCCTTCTTGCGGGCTACCAGGGCGGGGTCAACTGTCTGGGCTTCCCTTATTCTTTGAATTAACTCGGGCTGGACTGTCAGGCGGTCCAAACATGTGACTCTCTTCAGATCATGAAGTCGGACCTGTTGTGTGGCCCTAATTGGTCTACATTCTGAAACTATTAAATAAGCTAAGATACATGCACTTTTCCTGCTGAGGGCATCTGCTACCACGTTGCCCTTACCCGGATGGTATAAGATGTCACAATCATAGTCCTTAAGGAGTTCCATCCACCTTCTCTGACGTATGTTGAGATCCTTCTGAATGAATATGTGTTTCAAACTCTTGTGATCGGTATAGATCTAAAAGGTCTCTCCGTAAAAATAATGGCGCCAGGTTTTTAAGGCATGAATGATTGCGGCAAGTTCCAAGTCATGGGTGGGATAGTTCTTTTCATGATTCTTTAACTGTCTGGACCCATATGCTATAACCTTTCCATGCTGCATCAGGACACAACGCAGGCCCAGATAGGAGGCATCACTATAAACTGTATATCCTCCCGATCCACTTGGTAAAGCTAGCACGGGTGCAGTGGTCAGCTGCTTCTTTAATTCTGAAAAACTTCTTTCGCAATTTTCATTCCACTCAAACTTGGCATTCTTCTTTGTGAGTCGGGTTAGAGAAGCTGCTAGACTGGAGAATTCTTCAACGAACCTGCGGTAATAACCTGCCATTCCCAGGAAGCTACGGATTTCTTTAACTGATGTCAGCTTCTCCCAGCCAAGTACCGCTTCAACCTTTTCAGGATTCACTGATACCCCTTCTTTCGATATGATGTGTCCTAGGAAGACGGTCTGCTCAAGCCAGAATCCACACTTACTCAACTTCGCATATAACCTCTTGTTTCTGAGGACCTGCAAAACTTGGGCCAGATGGTGAGCATGTTCTTCTCTGCTTTTTGAGTAGACTAAGATATCATCGATGAACACGATGACAAATTGATCCAAGAACTCTCTGAAGACCCTGTTCATCAGATCCATAAAGATTGTCGGAGTATTGGTTAGCCCGAATGGCATGACCAGGAACTCATAGTGCCCGTACCTGGTTCGGAAGGCCGTCTTGGGGATGTCTTCTGTTCTTATCTTCACCTGGTGGTAACCTGATCGTAGGTCTATTTTAGAGAAGACTTATGCACCCTGCATTTCATAAGGAATGGTTGAGGAACGGTTTATCGGTGAATATTTCTCTAAGCATTATTGTGTAAGGGATGGATCCGGGGAACGCGGCTCTGATACCAACTGTAACGGCCCCGAAAATTTAGAATGAAATATGTGTATTAAAAATATCAAATGCAGAAGTGTAATAAAAATTTTGATTAACATCCCTTACACAAAAACTAAAAACGTGCTCAAAATATAAAAGAACAAACTAACTAAAAGAGATACTCGAAAATAAGAACTATAAATATAACTACGGAGTCTTTAGGCGTCCCCTTCGCCGTCTTCCTGCGGAACGGGCCCGAGAACAATGTCTTCCTAATCTGAAATGGTTAAATAAGGAATAAGCTACATCAGCCCAGTAAAGACATCACACTATCTCACCGCCACGGAGGTAAAGGTGGGTAGAAAACACAAAAAAGACCAATGGAGCATAATTTATAATAAACTCGTTTATTAGCATAAAAACCTTTATTGTCCACTTACCTCGGTGAGATCCATAAAACAACATATGAAAGCAATAACATTATCATCATCATGAAATCATATGAACTGTATAACATAATACTTACCACGCCTTTGCATTTCAATCATTAAATAACACATTTTCCTCATTTACCAGCCTACTAGTATCCATGGGGATCCATAAGGGTCCTGCTACCCGTGAACCCTTAACATTTACAACATGATTCTAGAGTCGTCCCTATACCCCATGTGGTATGGGCACCAAAACCATGAACCTCAATACCCCGTCCGGTATGAGGGTGAAACGGGTCGTCCCCATACCCCGTCCGGTATGGGCGCCAAAACACAGAAGGTCTCCATACCCTATCCGGTATGAGAGACCACATTCCCGGTAGGGTTCCCTACGAACCCGGTCTGTCCACCATCTCCCAGGATATATAGTCAGACTGTCCACATTATCCATTTATCAATTCACGTAACCTTTTATTCCTTTTTTCCTCAGTTACCACCATCAAATCACACACAAACATGCAAACCAGTAGTTTATGCCAAACAAGACAACACACAACATCGGGTTCTCAGTCATTCAACCCATAATCAATAAAACAGTGATATATGTACATGAAACTATGAAATGAAAACATCAGACATCGTACTGCATTTAAAACTGTAAAATATAACAAACAACAACTGACCGACAAATACACTAGACTCGGGCTCCATTAGCGACCTTAAACAATTTCACACATCTATTGATTCATGAAATACCGTTTTATCATTTATTGAACTTTAATACCGTGATAGGAAATAGGGTGAGGGGTCCTTACTTGTTTCGGGGTCTGAATACGGCTCTACAGTGCGCCTACAGGCTATCCCTAATTTTCCCTGAATTTTTTCCGGGAAACTGATACGCACTACTGGTACCTACACGTGTCCCAAAAAATCCCAAATTAGACCTAGGGCCCCTTTCGGCCAATATCTCAATTCCGGCACGGCGGCTCCACCGTGCTCCGGCGACGGCACTGCCGCTTGCGGCGGCGATTCGCCCCGGGTTGGCCGTTTTCGGCCGAATTTGGCCACACTTGCATCAGTCCCTGCGATAGAACAACCCTAGGGCCCTCAGTGGGCCGAAGAATTACGAAAAACCGAAACTTACCGCCGGTGGTGCTCTCGGGTGCGGCAGCTCCTCCAGCGTGAGTCGCGTTTTGATGTTTAGCTCCAATCAACCTGTAAAGAAAAGAACAGTGATCACAGTGGTATAAAATTTGCATCAAACGGAGGCCGGGAAGGGCCTCATTGGAGGCAAAAATCGAGGAGGGACACGGCGGCACCGCTAGGTTTCGGCTGGGTTTTCCGACCGTTTGGCCGGTAGTTTGGCTCTGGTTTGGCAATAGGCGGACTCAACGTCGAAAAACGAGCAAGGGGGAGAAAATTTACCTCGATCAGCAGTCGAAAACTTCCTCGGTGCGGCGGCGGGTGGCGGCAGCCGGCTCCTCCGGTGTCTGGTTCTTCTTCTCCGGCGAGCACTGGCGGCTAGGGTTTCTTTGGTCAGGTGTGGGTGGGGGTATTTATACCCTTTGTCTTTTAATCTCAACCGTCCATCAAGATTAAATCTGGACCGTTCGATTGCGATTTAATTGGGATTAAATCTGGGCCGTCCATCGCGATGCAATCTGGGCCATCCGTGCCTGATTGAATATGGATCGTCCGTACGCGTGAATCTAGGCCGTCCGTGCACATGTTTGATCTGGGCCGTCCGTGCGCGTAGAAACATATCTGGGCTGTCTGATCGCGCGTACACGGATCGCCCACGTGGCCAGTCCCCTGGTCAGCGTTTTCTTGCCACGCTGTTGGCCGGGGCTGCTGACCGGGCCGCTGACGTGGCTGCTGACGTGGTGCTGACGTGTCACAACTTTTCTAAATTGTGTTTTGACCCATGGTTTCCGATTTTTTTTTTTCAAAAACACCCCCAAAATCCAAATTTTCACCCCTTTTCCCAAAATCAATTTCAATTAAATCTAAATAATATTTTTTACCCAATTTTATCATTATTATTATTTTTATTTTCATTAAATTAAATCAAATTAAATTAAATTAAATAAAAAATCAATAAAATTCCAATAATTACAAAATAAAATAAATAAAATAAATTGAAAAAATAATAATAATAATAATACACTTGGGGTGTTACAAATCTATACAGACAATAATATTATACAGATCATGATTCCATGTATAATCAGCAATCATAGCACATATTATAAATTCATATTCATCATCAATAAATCAAACAATAACTATCACTCTTTTTGCAAGCCTGCTGGTATTCATGGGGATTCATAAAGATGTTCCTGCTACACGTGAATCGTTTTATTTAATATTTTTAATTACAGGTCGTCTCTGTACTCTGTCCGGTATGAGACAACGTTCACGGTAGGGCTTCCTATGTCCCCGGTCCATCCACCATCTCCTATGATATCTAGTAAGACTGTCGTTTTATCTATTCATTTCATCATCCAGTTTTTCGTTTATCTTTAACCTCCATTTTTCCAATTCAATTATAAACACAAAAATCAATAATACATGCTTCCAAATCCATAAAATCAATTAAAGATGTACTAACATGCATTTGAACTGTAAAACAATCAACAAAGCAACAGTAGAGAATTTCTGGTTCCGTCTTCATTAGCAATCCGTAATTAATTATGCACATTTTCTAAATTTACACAAATATTGTATTATTATTTATTTAGATTTCATTTCTATGATAGGGAATAGGGTGTTGGATCTTTACTCGATTTGATACTCGAAAAGCTAAACTATTCAACAGCATCTACGGACAATTCTTGGGTTCTCTGAATTTTTCTTTGGGAATTAAAATGCACTAATAGTACCTACAAATATTCTAAACAAACCCAAAATCAGTCTCAGGGCCCACTTGGCCAATTTCGAAATTCTGACACGGCGGCTCCGCCGTCCTCCGGCGACGACGCTGCTGTCCAAGGTGGCAGTCCGCCTCGGGTTGGCTATTTTTGACTGAATTTGGCCAATTCTGCATCGATCTCTGTGAGAAAATACGTTAAAGGATCTTAGTTGGCTGAAAAAATACAAAAAACTGAAACTCAACGGCAGCGGGGCTCTCTGGTGCAGCGGCTCCTTTGGCTCACATTGCAGTTGGGTGTTTTGCCCTGGTTAACCTGTAGAGAATGATACGATGATCACAACAGTGGAAAAATTACACATAACGGGAATCAAGAGAGGCCTCATCGGAGACGTTTTCTGAAATTTTCTGCGGCGGCGGCGCCGAGCTTCGCCGGCATTTTTCGCCCAATTGGCCAGTCTTTTTGCTCCGATTTGGCTATGGGTGTGCTTAAAATTGAATTTCGAATAAAAGGAAAAATTTTACCTTTTTTGGCAATCGAAAAAAGCTCCGGTGTGGCAGCAGGTGGCGGTGGTGTCCTTCCGACGACCGGGTCTTCTTCTCCAGCGAGGGGGTCTGGCAGCTAGGGTTAAGGTTTAGTGTGGATGGGGTTTATTTATATCCTTCCGTTTTTTATCTGGACCGTCCATCACATTTGATCCTGAACGTTCAATTGTGATTAAATAAGGAGTGAATCTGGACCGTTCATCGCAATCCAATCTGGACCGTCCATCACGATCCACTCTAGGCCGTCCATTCGTGTTTAGGGAGGGAACACATCTGGGTTGTCCGTGTGTGCGAGAACGAATCTTGACCGTTCGATCGCATGCACGCGGATCGCCCGCATGGCACCACGTCAGCATCCGCTGCCACGTGACGTGTCCTGATTCACCGGGCCTGCTGACCGGGCGTCTGACATGGTGAAACTTTTTTAAATTATATTTTGACCCCTATTTTTTTATTTTTCTTTCAAAAATACCTCTAGAACCAAAATTTTTATCCATTTTCTCAAAATTGTTTTTAAATTAATCCTCCATCAATTTTACTTCATTTTTACTCTAAATTAAAATTAAAAAATTGAAAAATTAAGAATTTACATTTATAATTAAACCCTAAATTACAAAAGAAATAATTTAGGGTGTTACAATATCGTCGATACAGAAATAAAGGTTGGTATAAAATCAAAAGAGCTAATAAAGCACTTAATTTAAACCAATACATTTATTAAAAATAAAATCATTTATCGTTCACTTACCGTAGTGAGATTCGTAAAAACAATCTATACAGACAATAATATTATACAAATCATGATTCTATGTATAATCAACAATCATAGTACACATTATAAATCTATGTCTATTATCAATAAATCAACAATAATTATCACTCTTTTTACCAGCCTGCTGGTATCCATGGGGGTTCATAGGGATGTCCCCGCTACAAGTGAACCCTTTTGTTGAACATTCTCAATTACGGGCTGTCCTCATACCCTGTCCTGTATGAGTGTCAATTTATCAAACCTCAATACTCCGTCCGATATGAGGGTGAAGCGGACCGTCCTCATACCCCGTCTGGTATGAGTGCTAAATTATTAAGTCTCCACACCCCGTTTGGTATGAGACAACGTTCACAGTAGGGTTCTCTATGTACCCAGTCCGTCCACCATCTTTTAGGATATCCAGTAAGGCTGTCGTTTCATCTATTCATTTCATTACACAATTTTTACCTTTTAACCTTCATTTTTTTTCGATTCAGTAGTAAACACATAGAATAAACTATATATACATTCAAAACTATAAAATCAATTAATAAGATACTATCATGCATTTAAACTGTAAAACAATCAACAAAACAACAGTAGAGAATTTTCGGTTCTTTCTTCATTAGCAATCCATAATTAATTATGCACATTCTCTAAATTTACACAAAATATCATATTATTATTTATTTATACTTCAGTTCTATGATAGGGAATAGGGTAAGGGATCCTTCCTCAATTTGGTATCTGAAAAGCTACACTGTTCGACTACACCTACGGGTGATTTTCGGGTTTCCTGAATTTTTTTTCGGAAATTAAAACGCGTTAATAGTACCTACAAATATCCCAAACAAACCCAAAATTAGTACCAGGGCCCACATGGCCAATTATAAAAATTCCAGCACGGCGGCTCCACCGTGCTCCAGTGACAGCGCCATTGGCTGCGGCGGCGGTCCACCTCAGGTCGGCTGTTTTCAGTCATTTTTGACCGTTTTCAGCCGATTTTGCCTCAATCTCTGTGAGAAAACACGTTAAGGGATATTGGTTGGCCGAAAAAACCCAAAAAATTGGAACTTATCGACGGTGGGGCACTCCGGTGCGGCGGCTCCTCCGGCTCACGCTGCAGTTGGCTGTTTTGCTCTGATCAACCGTAGAGCATAACACGGTGATCACAACGGTAGAAAAATTATACAAAACGGGAATCAGGAAGGATCTCATCGGGAGGTGTTTTATGAAATTCTTTGCGGTGGCACCGCTGAGCTTCGCCTGTGTTTTTCGACCAATTAGCCGGTTCTTTTGCTCCAATTTGGCCATGGGTGTGTTTAGAATCGAATTTCAAGCAAAAAGAATTTTTTTTACCTTTTTTGGAGGTCGGAAAGGGCTTCGGTGCAGCGACGGGTGGTAACAGTCTCCTTCACGGCAGCCGGGCCTTCTTCTCCAGCGAGGGGTCTGACAGCTATAGGGTTTGGTGTTGATGGGGATTTTTTATATCCGTATGCTTTTGATCTAGGCCGTCCATCGTGTTTGATCTGGACCGTTTGATCGCGATCAAATAGGAAGTGAATCTAGACCGTTCATCGCAATCTAATCTGGGTCGTTCATCATGATCTAATATGGGCCATCCGATCGCATTCAAATCTGACTGTCCGATCGCGTTTGTGGAGGGAGTGCATCTGGGCTGTCCGTGCGCGCGGAACGGATCTGGGTCGTTCGATCGCGGACACGTGGATCGCCCGCATGGCCCCCTCCGCGTGGCACCGCGTCAGCGCCTGCTGCCACGTGGCACGTTCTAATTCATTGGGCCTGCTGATCGGGCATTTGATGTGGCCAAACTTTTCTAAATTGCAGTTTGACCCCGGTTTTCGATTTTTCTTTCAAAAATATCTTCAGAACCCAAATTTTTACCCCTTTTGCCTAAAATTATTTTTAAGTTCATCCTCCTTCAATTTTACTTCATTTTTACTCTAAATTAAATTAAAAAAAATAAAAAATTATATTTATTAATTTTAAATTACATTAAAATTTTATTTTGGGATGTTACAACTTGGATATGAAATCACAATATTATTTGAGTTATTGTCTTCCAATATCGATTTTGAAAATTCATAACGGTAAGTATGGAATAAATGGTTTTATGTTAAATGAATTTATCCTAACTAATGGCTCTATTAGTGGTTTTATAATTTTTATCAACATTAGATTTTCTGTATAAGTTATTAATGTGATATTTTTACTGGGTTAGTGTAGCTCATCCCCTATTTAACTATTTCAGATCAAGAAGATTAAAATCCAGATCCTGAACAGAAGGAGGGTTGCGAGTAAAGGTACCTCCCGAACTCCATCAAAGTTGTCAATCGAGGTTAACCCCATATGATTTTTATTTATTTGTTTTTGACCATTTATTCTATTTTTATGAACTGCTATAAAATATTGGACATCATAATTTACCGTGTAAGAAATGTAAACTTTAATTATTATTTACTTCCGCCATTACAATATATATATTTTTTTTCTTAAGATTTAGGGCCTTTATAAAAACCTTAATATTTATTTGGCTTAATAAATAGTAATTCAAGTAGATGTTTCTATTTATGATGTCATAAATGTTTTGTTAATGAAAAGTCTCAATACTACCATATTATTGATTAAAGTATATAATAGTTTATAAAGGTAAAATTAAATATACTATTATAAGTGACAGTAATTTGTATATGCTCACAACCATGGAGATTTACTATTTACCCTTAATTGTCTTTACCCAAGTTTTGGCTTCTTGTCGCTTTTTTTTTTCTCCTCAAGAAAAAAGTACAGAGAGAGAGAGAGAGAGGGAAATTGATGTTAAAAGTCAAGTGGGTGACAAGTTGGCATGGTGTGTCATGCAAATCTGAAACTACAAAGTTTGTCCATGTTTGGTTTTTTAAAAACCATAAATTCTTAAAATTAATATTTTTTAAGTTAGTATTTATTTCATTTTAATTTATAATATTTTTATTTATTTTAGAATTTTAATTTCCTTCTATTTTGTAATTAGAAAAACAAAAACTGTAAGGCCATGTTTGGATATTTTAAAAAGTAACTCAAAATATTACTTTTAACTAATTAATTCAAATATTAAATTAATAAAAATAAATTTAATTAATTAAAATTATTTTTTAAATATTTAAATATGACATAATTATTTTTAATTTTTTTTCCCATTAAAAATAAAGAAATTTGAACATTTGAAACAAAGGATATTAAATTATAACGAAATGAATATTAAAAATTAAATTTTAGTAAGTGTTAAATTACGAAAACTAAGATAATAATTTGTGATTTTCTTTATAATCCCACCTTCATAATAACAACAAGGGAGGGACATAACCGACTCAACCAAAATAGAGTTGGTTCAAATTTGGTTGATATCATAAAAATTATCGTGTAAAAAAAGTATATTTTATTAATATAATAAGAAATTAATTTTAAAAAAACTTTTATAGTTAATTTTATGTCATTATTTAATTTTTATTATTATTTTTTGTTTATTTCCTTCTATGATGGCAATGATATGCTAAAAAGATGAAAACAACTGTCCTTAGCCATGCTTCTTCATCACTTTAAAACTTTATTTCAAATTTGAATTAATATGTCCCTACAAATTTAAATTCTTTTATTTAATATAATTATGTAAATATATAGATTTTATATATCTTTAGCATTTTGAGTAATAAATATTTTAAGAAAATCACAATAATATTTTTATGCTTTTTTATTTTTTAAAATCAAAGTAAACCATGCTAAATTGAACAGTTTGGGGCTAATTTTTATTTTTATTTTTAAAAATAAAAAATACCCATTTTATTTTTCCTGTTACAGTTTTTCATGTTTGTATTTCTTAACCATAAAATTTTTAAATTGAAAAGATATTAAAATATTAATATTATTATATTATACTTAAAAATTAAATTTATTGTGCACTAAAATAGATCTGTTTAGTATAGATTGTTGCTGTAGTTTTTTTGTTTCAAAATTATTTTTATAATTAAATAGGTGAAGTATAAAAGTCAAAATCTACTTTTAACATGTTAAATTCAAAAGCTAAAATGTGCATTTTTTTTTTAGAAAATAACTTTAATTTTTTATTAAAAATTTATCCTTAAAATTTTAAAGATCAATTTCACCAAATACAAATCTTATATTTTTCTAAAGTGATCATACATTCTACATGTATTTTTATTAAACACCAAATAA